>NC_073308.1:11678565-11901310 GCF_027595985.1 Sorex araneus
AGGAAGGAAGGAAGAGAGGGAGGGAGGGAGGGAGGGAGGGAGGGAGGGAGGGAGGGAGGGAGGGAGGGAGGGAGGGAGGGAGGGAGGGAGGGAGGGAGGGAGGGAGGGAGGAAAAAAGAATCTGATTGAGCAGCCAGGTCTTGCCTAGAAGACCTCAGGGAGAAACTGAGTCTCCTGGGCCACGGACAGGCTCTGGCCCCAGTCAGATCCCTGTAGATCATCCCGTCCCCCTGGCCAACTCCTGGCACTCCTTCCACAGGGCCCGCCCAGCAGACAGGCCTCCTGCCCTCTGCTAGGAAGACCTACTGGGTCACTGGAGTGGGCAGGCACTCGGTAGGGGCTTCCCACAGCTGCCCCTCATTTTCCAACAGAAAGGGGAGCCCCAGAGGGAGGCCAGGGGTCCCCCCAGAGAGGTCAGCTAGAACTGCCCCATGTCCAACGCAGCATCATAAACGACAGGCCAAGAGCACAGAGCAGGAGCTGAGGGGCCAGGACCCACCTGTCACAACTGCTTCAGCCACCGGTCAAAGGCCAGCGCCCAGTTGCAGGAACCTGTGCTCTGACCGTGGCTGGGCCAGGCGGTCGTACCTCCAATAGCCCTGACAGGGGCGGGTCCCGGAGTCCTCTGCCCTCAGGGGTCTCAGTGCCTCTTCCCTGCCCTACCTGCTTCCTCTCCTCTCCATTCTCCACCCCTTCCCCCAGCACTAGGCCACGGGCTCAGACCAGACACTGACCCCAGGTCAGACCAGACACTGACCCAGGCCCAGACCAGACACTGACCCCAGGCTCAGACCAGACACTGACCCAGGCCCAGACCAGACACTCTCCTTTCATCGTCACTGTTCCCAACCACGAACCTCTGCTTGAATTTCATTCTCAAATCCACTAATCCACTATCAAGAATTCAAAAGCAGCCTAATGGAAAGGAGAGAGCCAAGCTCTGGTCAAAGAAAGCAAAGGAACATTCACAGCAAGCTCTGGCCCCTGCAAGGGTCATAGACACAGGCTGGAGGGGCTCTGGCCTTAGCTGTATACATACAGTAGGATAACACTGCCAGAGGTAGCTTAGCTTTATTTAGGTTACTCCCATCACAGTGCTCCCATTCCGCTGTGTTTATTTGTAACTTCTTTCTTTGTGCTCTGTTGACTTGTAAACATTGTTTTTTCTCTTCTCCTTGAGTCCTTTGTATAGTTTATTCAGAGCAATGTCTTTTTGTATGGGCACAGAAGACGGTAGCAAATGCTATGCTTTTGTAACCTGGGAGTCATTTGACTCTACATATTTTTCTCCCAGGAATCTGTTCTCTAGACCTAAGCCTCAGCTGCCCTTACTTCCTAGCACCCCCAAAGGCAGGGTCCCGAAAAGGGAAAAGGGACTGGATGGACCCAGGGCAATGGTGAGTTATGTGCTACCCTGGCATCGAGATGGGCCTGGCCAAAGTGCCTAATGCTTAACTATAAGTTAAGAGCTTGGTCATGGACAAATGCTGTCATGATCCAGTGATAACTAGATTCGGACCCTGCTAGGGTTAGAAATGACTCATCTGGCCTGAGCACTGTAGTCTGAGTTTGTGGAGAGCTGCCCTACAAGCCTCAATGTATCTCTTACTGTGTCCATACAAAAATAACTAATATTAAGATGTTGACTGAATTAATGGACTGAGAAAAGGAGAAAAACACCTTATGAGGTATTTTGAGGGCAGTCAGGAAGGGCTTTGGAATACTTCTAGGTGGTGTTTCCTTTGAGCCTGGTGGACCCTCAGGAAGGGCTTTCTTATGTTGATTTTGCTACCAGACTGGGTGTAGCCCAGAGGGCAAGGTGGAGAGAGACAAGTAGGGGTGGAGAGACTAGTGTGGAGGAGGAGAACCCAGAGAGCTGGACCGGGGAATGAGGGGCTCGGGAGGAAGAGTGTGTGAGATGGGAGAGATGAGAGGTTGAATAAACAGCTACTAATCAGCAGCCAGCTTGGTCCTTGTTCTTCCTTCGCCTGACCTTGGCCAATAGCCGCCCCGATCCAGCCCATATACAGCGGCTCCAGAGCACTGAACGCGGGGGGTGAGACAGAGCCGCCCAGAGAGCCGCTAACACACACCCTTCAGCATGCGTATTTTTCACAGATGTAGACACCAGCATAGCTGGGTCTGCTCCAGGCCCCCAGCCCGAGCCTGGGGGAGGAGCAGACAGCCTTGGGGACCCCTGGGAGCACCAGCTCTCCTGGCCTGCCAGCAGCACCCAGAACAGCACCAGTCACCCCAGGCCACACCGAAAAGACCCAACCAGCTCTGCCACTGGCTACTCAGCCTGCCAGAGAACTGACCTCTGCCCTCCTCCTGGTCCCCATGGCTGTGCCCTGAGTCTGGGAGGACGCAGCAGACCACCTCCAGGAGCTCTGGGAAGAAGGGGCTGGAAGAGGCAGGACACTCCACTCAGGCCCAGCTCCGGGCACCATCTGAGGAAAGGGCGACATCTTCTGGTTGGGGTTGGGGTTGGGGTTGGGGGCCACACCCAGCTGTGCTCAGGGCTGACTCCTGGCTCTGTGCTCAGGGCTCCCTCCTGGCAGGCCCAAGGACCAAATGGTTGCTGGGGACCAAACCCGGGTCGACCGGGAGGCCAGTGCCCTCCCGAGTGTGCTGCCAGGTCAGGCCTCACCCTAAGGTGAGACAGTCCAACCCATCAGCACCCATTGGGCGCAGCGCCCTCTGCGATGCCAGTTTGCTTCCTCTGTCATTTTGCAAATGGTCAGGAGGGGCACTGGCCGAGCGAGACCAGCTGTCCCCACCACTTCCTGCTTCTGCCTGGAGCTGGTTCCCCATGTCCCCACATTCACACCCTGGCAGCCTCCGCCAGGGCACCAGGGCCCTGGAGCTGGTTCTCTCCGGACTTGCCAACAGCCGTCCCTGGGATCAGTGAAGCCTGCTGACGCACGTGTGAGCACGGCCTGCTGCGGAGCCAAGCCGTGACGAGGGAAACGCTCCAGGGGGTCCAAGCAAGCACAAGGCAGGACAGAGGGTCTGCTCTCCACCCTGACCACAGGGCCCCACGGCCCAGACAGGCCCAGGCAGCCCACAGCCTCTCTGCCCTCCAAGCTCCGACCCTCTGTGGTTTGGGCGTTGGGAAACTGACCTGTCTCCCTATACTCCAGAAATCAGTCGGGAGCCCTGGGGGCCACGAGCTGGCTGCTCTGTGAGGGCTCTCCTGAGCTCTCCTGGGGCAAGCCCCTGGGTGGCCCCCAAGCTAACCACAAACCTTCTTCTAGGAGGGGTGGAGGGGAAGGGTGGAGCGGAGCCTGGGGTGCTCTAGTGTGGTGAAAGTGCAGAGAAATCAGACAGCAGCTAACGCATCTGCCTTGCATGCAGCTGACCCAGGTTCCACCCCTGGAATCCCATATGGGGGAACCCCTGGACACAGAGCCAGGAGCAAGCTCTGAGCACCACCCCCCAAACCCCATTCCAAAAGAGAAAGAACTAAATCCTCACTTTACTTGGATTTGAACCCGGTGCCCCCTGTGGTCCTCCAAATTCCCCCTCCGGAGGTGAGACCTGAACGCAGAGCTGGGAGTGAGCCCTGAGCACAGCCAGGTATATCTCAAAGCCAAATAAAAAACCCTTAAAACCACTCTGAACGTTTATGTGATTATACCCATGTGATCCAAACTACTATAATTCAGTAAAAGTTGAATGGGAGCCACAGTGACAGTGCAGCAGGTAGGGCCCTCGCCTTGCACACAGCCCCTGGATTGGATCCCGGCACCCCCTATGGTCTCCTGAGCACGGCCAGGTGTGGCCCAAACCCCTCCCCAAAAGGTTGAAGAACAGACAAGCAGGAAGCCACAGATGTGAGGAAGGTTTTAATCAGCAAACAGACAGCGCTTGAAGCCCCGCTCAGGGCGGCCCCTGGGAAGGAGCCCCCCGCCCCCTCGCCACCCAGCCCGACTCAGCCGCCCACCCCGGGCACTCAGTCTCTCGGCAGCGGGGGCACACTGACACCGACTCCCTCCTCACAGGGTCTTAGCCACAGACACCAGAAAGCGGGAAGAGCGTGAGTGGGGGCCACACGTGTGCCCACGGCTGGCCCACCCGAGTCCCTCGCAGTTCTGGCAGGGCCTGGGCCGGGCTCACAGTGGTTGGTCTGTGTGTTTGCTGCGCCACACCACCAGCGCGGCCATGGCCACAGTCAGCAGAATGGGCAGGGCGATGAGGGGGACCAGCACCTCGTCAGGGGGGTCCTCCCAGTGCTCCCTGTCCACGGAGCAGTTGGAGAAAAATTGCCGGTGCACGCTGGTGAGAAAGGTCTGGACCAGGGGATTGGGCCAGTAGCAGCCCACGGCGTTGGACTCCACCTCAGTGCAGTTGGTGAAGCTCTCGTAGTACCTGCAAAAGCAGAAGGCTCAGCCCTGCTGGCCCGCCCAGACACCCTCCCGGGCACTGCAAGGGGCGACCCTGATCCCAGCCAACGGGCTCGCAGACTTGGCCCCACACATCGCGCTGAGGTCTGCGCCGCCGGCCCCAGCGCCTGAGTGACCTGGCCTGGCTGAGGCAGGCCCTCAGAGCCCCAGCGTCAGCCCTGCTCAGGGGTTGGTGGTTCTCAGGGCAAGACCCGCCCTTCCAGCCCCAGCCACCCACCGCGGCCTGGCATCCCTGCCCCCAATATCGCAATTCAAGCCTCTGTGGGAATCCCCGTGTACCCCTAGGAAGTGTCCCTCCAGCTCTGCCCCCGCCCGCTCCCTGGCCCTTTCTGACAGGGCCTCGCCTGCCCCTCAGAGCCCATGAAACTCTGCGACGTTGGCTCCTCTGCTCCCCTGAGGTGGGGACGGGCTCCCCACCCCGCCCCTGCACTGACCCAAGTGCTACTGCACAGCACTGCCAGGAGTGATCTCTGAGCACCGCTGGGTGTGGCCCCAAGCAAACAAAAGCAAAAGGCCCTGGCCTGCCCCACCCCAGCACCCAGCGCCAGTACCGCAGGTATCCCCATTTGTCTCAGCCAATGAGCTGACAAGCTGCCTCCACAGGGGACCACCCGCCCCTGAGAAGTGACCAGGAGAGTCCTGGAAAAGGACATCCGAGGCTCCAAACCCCCAGGGTGGTGCAGGCCTTGCAGCCTTCGGGGCTGGGGTGCAGCACCCCGACATAAGATTCCCAAGGACAGGGAGTGGCTAAGTTTGGACATTGGATGTGACCAAAGATGAAGTTACCGGAGAAGGGGCCAGAGCACAGTGGGGAGGGTATCTCCTAGCCCACAGCTGACCTGGGTCAATCCTGGTGTCCGATATGGTCCCTGGGCACCTCCGGGAGAGATCCCTGAGTGCAGACCTGGGGTAAGCCCTGAGCTGGGGGTGACCCCAAAACAAACAAGAGTGACTAGAAAGTAGGAGTTAGTTACTTTCCTTCTTGGGGTGATCAGGAAGTGGGGCTCTGCACCAGCACCCAACCTCCGACCACAGACCCCCCCAAGCCCAGCTCCACCCAGCATGCCGGGACAGGCACCACCCCTTAAGGACAGGGACGCAGCGTGGGGCTTCGCAGAGCAGTGGCCCGCTCAAGGGCAGCAGGACAGCCTGGGGACCCGCGCCACACTCACACGATGAACTCGGCCAGGTCACACCACTTCCACACGGCCACCGAGTGCATGCTGGCGGAGAAGGCGGCCTGGCACTGCGGCAGCAGCTCCAGCATGCGCGTCTCATTGCAGCCCCCCACGGGGGCGCCGCCTCCTGCAGGGAGACACTCGTGAGGGGACCCTAACGAGGACCCACAGGCCCGCATCACTTCACTCAGACACCTTCTCCCTGGGTGCCCCCAAGAGCCAGGACCTGGGTCAGAAAGGGGACAAGGGAGATGGGGTCGGGTCCCGCGCAGAGGGAGGAGATGGTGATTGTGGGGTCACAGGCAGGACAACACAAGCCAGGGTGAGGAGGGACCCCACAGTCGGGAGGGAGACCCCAGAGTCAGGGGAGGGAGACCCCACAAGCAGGGGAGGGAGACCCCACAGACCCCACAGGGGTAGGTCTCTGCTATGAGGAGAGCTGTGTGCAGGGCCATATCCTGAGGGCGGCCTGTGCCGGGCAGTTTAAGGCACTGGAGCCGCATATGATCATTGCATGGGGTATGTATGGGTGCTATGGTGAGTGTCTGTGTATGGGTGTTATGGTGCATGTGTCTGTCTATATATCTCTGTTGTGTCTCTGTGTGTCTGTGTATATACATGTGTGTGATGTATGTGATGTGTTTGTGTATAAGGGTTGTATATGTTTGTATGTGTATGTGTGTGGACTGTATGTGTCTGTCTGATTTGTGTGCATGATGTATGTGTGTGGTGTGTCTGTGATGTGTATGTGTGTATATGGGTTCTGTGCCTGTGTGTCTAATGTGTGTGGGCGTGTGCCTGTGTTTCTGATGTATGTGTGGTATGTGTGTGTGTGAAGTGTGTCTGTGGTGTGTGTATAGTGTGACTCTGTGTCTGATATATGTGATATATGTAGTGTGTGATGTGTCTGTCTGTGATAGTCTGTATGTGTGCACGTGTGCGCCCCCTCTGCGTGAAGGTCTGCAGTTGTGTACCATGCCCTCCCCGGTCTCTTGCCCTGGAACCCTCTTCACCGCCCTCTCAGCCCACCCTCAGCACCCTCAGCCACACGCCCAACACCTCCCAGCCCCCCCTCAGCACCCTCAGCCACATGCCTGACACCTCCCAGCCCCCTTTCAGCGCCCGCAGCCACATGCCTGACACCTCCCAGGCCCCTCTCAGCGCCCGCAGCCACACACACCTGACACCCCTCAGCGCCCACAGCTGCCACAGTGCGTCCGGCCAGACTCCACCATTCATGACTGAGCTCACATGCAGAGACACCAAATTGCCAAAACCAGGTGCACTAGGTTTTCTCGGCTGAGAACTCTGAGGTCTTCTAGGAAAGGGGAGGGCAGCTCTCCCCAGCCCTAGCCCTGTGCAACACTGGGTCTGTGTTGTAACCCTGTGCAACACTGGGTCTGACCCAAAATTTTTTAAAAAAGAAGATATTGACACCCAGTAGGAGCACACCAGGTTAGGTGGGAAAGTCACAGAGTAGCCAGCTAAGCTAGTTAACAAAACATTCCCACAGAAGACTCAGCTAGCAACAGCAGCTTAGTAGCCCTCAGACCAGGACTTTACGTCCTCATAGTAGGATACAACAATTTTTACAAATTTATTTTTATTGAAATATTTTTAATAATTCCATTAGCCATTTAGTGATAACAAGCAATATGAAATACATTTTGGGGGTCTGCTACAGGGGCAGGTTTGAGGGATGGTTGGGAAAATGGGGCAATAGCGGAGGGAGGGTTACACAGGTGGCAGGATTGGTACTGGAATATTGAAGGCCTTGACACATCGTGAACACTTTGTAAGCCACAGTGTTTAAATAAAGTGGAAAAATAAGAAAGGAAAGAGTGTTGGGCTGGAGTAATAGAAAGTCGGGCGCTTGCCTTGCACATGGCTGACCTGTCCACCCCGGGCTCTAAAGCATGCTAAGTGTGATCCCTGAGCACTGACCCAGGAGGAAGACCAAGCACTGCCAGGTGTGGCCAGGAAAAAGAAAAGAGTAGGGAGGGCGCTTGCCTTGCACACAGCCAACCTGGGTTCAATCCCCGGCACCCCTTATGGTGCCCCAAGCACTGCCAGGAGTGATCCTGAGTATAGAGCCAGGAGTATCCCCTAAGTATTGCTGGGTGTGACCCCTCCAAAAAAGAGAAAGAGAAAGGAGTGTCAAATAACTGTGTTATAAAACACAGATCAAAAGAAAATAACTTCTTGTGGCTTCTATTAACTGATTTTTAAAGTAATCTATAAAACAATACATAAGCAGTTGTATGATTAGATGAGAGCACATTTTTTAAAAATGGTTTTGGTCTTTGGGTCACACCCAGAGATGTTCAGGGACTGTTCCTGGCTCAGTGCCTGGCTGTGGCTCCTGGAGGTGCTCCAGGGACCATAGACAGTGCCAGGGATTAGATCACGTCTACCCATATACAGACCACATGCGCCAACCCACCGAGCACCTCTCCAGGCTAGCATAGTTTTAATTTTTATAATAAAAACACAAGAGATTGGTGGATGAAAGATACAGTGGGATAAGGTTATGACTCAGTACACATGGGTGACTAAAGAGAACTAGAAATAGCAAACGTTCACAATAAAAAGTTTTTCTTCTTTTGTTCATTTACATTTAAAACATTAAATTGAGGAACCAAGAAAATATCTCAAGGAACGGAGTACATGCCTAACATTTGCAAAACCATAGCCCAATCCAGGCCTGCATGCCTCTGCCAACACCAGCAGATGTGCCCTGTCAGCCTCAGCACCACCTGAGCACCACCAGTGTAAGCATTGCTGGAAGGAGAAAATCAACACATCATGGGGTTCAGATAGTAGGCAACAAATCATAGAGGGAAATATGTGGTACTGTATATATACATATATGTGTATATATATGTATATATATACATATATACACCACATGTGTACAGTACCACTTCCCTCCCCTTCAGCACTGACCAATGCCCACTACGTTTCCTGTGGTAAGATCCATCTCACCAAGTCCCATAACAACTAGGTGGCACAGACTAATTGTGGCCTCTGAAGACAACCCAGCAGCTCAGTACAGGGCAGGACCAAACCTGACCATCTGCCTGCAGAGACGCCTCAGCGTGTGTGAATATACCAGCCCAGTCTGGGCTGTCACCCACACCCAACCTCATCTTGGCTTGCCTGAGGACAGTTCAACCCTTCCCCAGGCTCTCCCTGGCTATTCCTAGCACAGCACCTTACTTCCATCCTCCTCTCCCTCTCTCAGAAGCAGCAGAATGTTTAAAAAAAAAAATCAATGACGTAAAAAAGTTGAAGCAGTAGTTCAGAGCCTCCCCCAAATGGAAGCTCGGTGGCTGTGCTGAGCACTCCTGACTATGCAAGTGCATTACCCACACTCTAACCCCCACCACACAGTCTCTCCAGCCCCAAAACAGCTTCATTTAAGATAGTAGCCAGGGGATGGAGCTATAGCACAGTGGGTAGGGCGTTTGCCTTGCATGCAGCCAGTCCGGGTTCGAATCCCAGCATCATCCCACATGGTCCCCTGAGCATCGCCAGGAGTAATTCCTGAGTGCAGAGCCAGAAGTAACCCCTGTGCATCGCCAGGAGTAATTCCTGAGTGCAGAGCCAGAAGTAACCCCTGTGCATCGCCAGGTGTGACCCAAAAAGAAAAAAAAAAAAACATAGTATCCAAAGGTGACCAGAGAGATAGTGCAATGGGCGGAGCACTTGCCCTGTAGCTGACCCAGGTTCAATTGCCAGCACCACATACGGGCCTGAGAGCCCGTCAGGAGTGATCCCTGAGCACAGGACCAGAAATCAGCCCTGAGCACAGACAGATGTAGCCCAAAAACAACAAAAAATAGTGTCCAGAGAATATCAAATACTTACAAAGAAGGTGAAAGACACCAAAAACTGTACGTGTATGGAGTTATGAGATGGCAGCAGGGCACTGGTCTTGCAGAGCCAACCCAGACTCAGTCCTCAGGTGATTCTTGAGTGCAGAGCCAGGAGTTGCCACCACTGAGTGTGGTCCAAAATCCCAAAAACAAAATAAAGTATAAACAAATAATTAAAATTAAACTGTAGGTCACTTTTTTAAATTTTCACTTTCAAGAAAAATACTTATTTTTTTATAAATTTAAAAATTCTGTGTTGAGTGCCAAAATGGATTAAAAATCTGAATCCAACATTCTGCTGCCTACAAGAAACACATCTGAACAGTCAGAGCAAACACAGACTCAAAGTAAGAGAATCGAAAACAATCCTTCAAGCAAACAACTCCCTCAAAAAAGCTGGGGTGGCCATACTAGTATCCGACAGCATAGATTTCAGGCTGAAAAAGATTAGAAGGGACAGTGAAGGCCATTTTTTATCAAGAGACAGGTACAGCAGGAAGAAATAAAAACTCCTAACTATATACACACCAAATGAGAGACCAGCAAAATACTTAAAACAACTGCTAATAGACTTAAAGGAGGACATTGGTAGCAACACAATAGTAGTTGGGGACTTCAAAATCGCCTTATCACCTATGAATAGACCAGCAAGATTAAAACTCAGCAAGGAAGTACTAGATTTGAAGGAAGAAATAGAAGAGAGAGGGCCTTCCATACCCAAAAAACTGAATACACATTCGTTTCCAGTGCACACAGAACATTTACACCATGTGCTGGGTCACAAAACATACCTCAATAGAATCAGGAAGATAGAAATTGTATCAACTATCTTTTCAGACCACGATCCACTGAACATAGAAGTTAATCACACAGACGTGGAGAATCAAATTAAACACCTGGAAATTGAACAACTCAATGTTGAACAACGAGTGGGTCAGGGAGGAAATCAAGGAAGAAATCAAAAGATACTTGGAAACAAACGAGAATGAAGACACAAGCTACCAGAACCTATGGGATGCAGTTAAAGCTGTGTTAAGGGGAAAATTTATAGCTCTGAAAGCATTTCTCAGGAAGGAAGAAGGGCCCACATAAATGACTTGACTTCATAGCTCAAGATCTTAGAAAAGGACCAACAAAAGGAGCCCAAACCAGGCAGAAGGAAAGAATTAATAAAACTTCTAGCAGAAATCAACGACATGGAAACCAAAAAAAAAAAAAATCCGAAAAATCAATGAAACTAAGAGCTGGTTCTTTGAAAAAATAAACAAGATTGATAAACCACTAGGAAGAGAAAGACTCACAAAGAAAGAGAGAAAGAGAGAGAGAGAGAGAAGAGAGAACCTAACAAACCAAATCAGAAATGAAAAGGGGGACATCACAACAGAAACCAAAGAAATTCAAAAGATCATCAGAGATTTCTTTGAAAGTATGTATGCCACGAAACAAGAGAACCTAGAAGAAATGGATAAATTCCTGGATTCCTGTTACCTCCTAAGGCTGAACCAAGAAGATTTGGAATACCTTAATAGACCTATTACTATCAAAAAAATTAAAACTGTAGTCAAAAAGTCTTCCCAAAAACAAAATCCAGGTCCAGATGGATTCACTAGCAAATTCTTCCAAACATTTAAAGAGGACCTATTGCCAATTCTTTTCAAGCTTTTCCAGGAAAATGAAGAAACAGAAACACTCCCAAACAGTTTCTATGAGGCACATATAACCCTAATACCAAAAGCAAACAGACACCACAAAAAACGAAAATTGCAGGCCATTATCCCTGATGAACATGGATGCAAGACCCTCAACAAAATATTAGCAAATAGGATCCAACAATTCATCAAAAAGACCATACACCACTACCAAGTGATATTCATCCCAGGGATACAAGGATGGTTTAACATTCAGAAGTCAATCAACATAATCCATAATATCAACAAAAGAAAAGATAAAAACCATATGACCATATCAATAGATGCAAAGAAAGCATTTGACAAGATCCAGCACTCTCACTGAAAGAACTTTACTCAATATAGTCAAAGCCATCTACCACAAACCTATGGCAAGCATTATCCTCAATGGGGAAAAAAAATAAGAGCCTTCCCTCTAAGATCAGGGATGAGACTACGATGCCCACTCTCACCACTTCTGTTCAATATAGTACTGGAAGTACTTGCAGTAGCGGTTAGGCAAGAAAAAGCTATTAAAGGCATCCAGATAGGAAAGGAAGAAATCAAGCTCTCACTATTCACAGATGACATGATACTATATTTAGAGAACCTTAAAGCTGCTACCAAGAAGCTCCTAGAAACAACAGACTTGTATGGTAAAGTCGCAGGCTATAAAATCCAATACCCAAAAATATACTTCCTATACGCAAATAATGAGGGAAAAGAAATCGATGTGAAAAAAACAATCCCATTCACAATCATGCCTCAGAAAATCAAATACCTCAGAATCAGTTTAACTAAGGAGGTAAAGGACCTATACAAAGAAGACTGCAAAATGCTACTTCAAGAAATAAAAGAGGATATGAGAAAATAGAAACATAAGTCCTGTTCATGGGTTGGGAGAATTAACATTATCAAAATGGCAATACAACCCAAAGCATTATACAGATTCAATGTGATCCCTATAGGGATACCCTTGTAGGGTATTATGAAATTCTTCAAAGAAATTGATCAAACATTGCTGAAATTTATATGGAACAACAAGCCCCCACGAATAGCTAAAGCAATTATTTAAAAAAAAGAAGATGGGAGGCATCACCTTCCCCAACCTCAAACTCTACTAAAAAGCAGCAATAATTAAAACAGCATGGCATTGGAACAAAGGCAGAGCCGCTGACCAATAAAACATGATTGAATATCCTTACACACACCTTCAAATATATGATCACCTAAGGTTTGATAAGTGAGCAATAAATATAAAGTGGAGCAAGGAAATCCTCTTTAACAAATGGTGCTGGCAAAACTGAACAGTTATATGCAAAATAATGTGCTCAGACCTCTACCTAACACCTTGCACAAAAGTCAGATCAAAATGGATTAAGGACCTCAACATCAGACCAGAATCCATTAGGTACATTGAAAAAAAGATTGAAAAACCCTCCAGGACATTGAAGCTAAAGATATCTTCAGGGGCTGGAGCGATAGCACAGCAGGTAGGGCGTTTGCCTTGCATGCGGCCAACCCGGGTTCGAATCCCAGCATCCCATATGGTCCCTTGAGCACCGCCAGGAGTAATTCCTGAGTGTAGAACCAGGAGTAACCCCTGTGCATCGCCAGGTGTGACCCAAAAAGCAAAAATAAATAAATAAATAAATAAAATAAAAAAATAAAGATATCTTCAAAGATGAAATGCCACTGACTAAGCAAGTGTTAACAGATAAATAAATGTGATTATTTTAAACTAAGAAGCTTCTGTACCTCAAAAGAAACAGTGACTAGAATACAAAAGACAGTCTGCAGAATGGGAAAGGATATTCACCCAATACCCATTGGATAAGGGGTTGATATCAAGGATATACAAAGCATTGGTTGAACTCTACAAGAAGAAAATATCCAGGGCTGGAGCGATAGCACAGTGGGTAGGGCGTTTACCTTGCACGTGGCCGACCCGGGTTTGATTCCCAGCATCCCATATGGTCCCCTGAGCACCGCCAGGGGTAATTCCTGAGTGCAGAGCCAGGAGTGACCCCTGTGCATCGCTGGGTGTGACCCAAAAAGAAAAAAAAGAAGAAGAAGAAAACATCCAACCCCATCAGAAAATGGGGTAATGAAATGAACAGAAATTTTCTCAAAGAAGAAAATCTGAATGGCCAAAAGGCTCATGAAAAAAAAAATGCTCTTCATCACTAATCATCAGGGAGATACAGATCAAAACAACAATGAAATATCATCTCACACCACAGAGACTGGCCCAAATCCAGAAGAACAAAAGCAACCGGTGTTGGCATGGATGTGGGGAGAAGGGGACCCTCCTTCAGTGCTGGTGGGAATGCCAGCTGGTGATTTGGAAAACATGAAGTATGGACACTTCTCAAAAAATTAGAAATTGAGCTCCCATTTGACCCACTTCTGGGAATATATCCCAGAGATGCAAAAAAATATAGTAGAAATGATATCTGCACTTGTATGTTTATTGCAGCACTTTTTTTTATAATAGCCAGAATCTGGAAAAAACCCGAGTGCTGAAGAACAGATGACTGGTTAAAGAAACTCTGGTACATTTACACAATGAAATACTATGCAGCTGTTAGAAAAAATGAAATCATGAAATTTGCATATAAGTGCATCTTCATGGAGAGTATCATGTTAAGTGAAATGAGTCAGAAAGAGAGGGATAACATAGAACAACTTCATTCATTTGTGGAACATAAAGTAACATAATGGGAGACTAACACCCGAAGATAGTAAAGATAAGGACCAGGAGCATTGCTCCACAGTTTGGAAGCTGGCCTCACATGCTAGGGGAAAAGGCAGCTGAGATAGAGAAGGGAACACCAAGCAAAGGATCCTTGGAGGGCTTGCTTGGGATGGGAGATGTGTGCTGAAAGTAGACTATTAGACCGAACTTGATGGCCACTTAATACCTGTATTGCAAACCATAACACCCAAAAGGAGAAAGAGAGAGAGTAAAAGGTAATGTGCCTACCACAGAGGCAGGGGGTGGGTATGGGGTGGGGTTGGTGGGGGGGATACTGAGAACATTGGTGGTAGAGAATGGGCACTGGTGGAGTGATGGGTACTCAACCATTATATGACTGAAATGTAAGCACAAAAGTGTAAGTCTGTAATTATATCTCACGGTATTTCATTTTAAAAAAACTCAATTAAAAATAAAAATAAAAATTATGTCTGGTTTTTTAAAACTTTTTATCTTTAGCATTTTAAATTTTTTCATTTTATTTTATTTTTTTACAAAGCTGTTCATGATTGGATTTCAGTCATGCAGTACTCCAACAGCCATCGCTCCTCCAGCTGTACATTTCCCAGTACCAGGTTCCAGGTTCCTTCCCATCACTGCCTACCCCTACCCCTGCCTGCCTCCATAGAAGGTGCTTTTCTTCTCTCTCTCCTTTTGGCTCTGCGGTTTGCAATATTGATACTGAAAGGTCATCCAGAATATCCCATGCCTACTGCAGGTCACTTTTGAAAGAAATAAAAGAGAACAGACACAAAGAATTAAAAAAACTTCCATGTTCATAAATTGGAAGAATCTTGTCAAAATGAATCTCCCCCCAAAGCATTCTACAGATTCAATGCTGATGATGTTCTTCAAGGTCTCAGAATAAATGCTACTGAAATTTGCATGGGATCATAAAACTTCAGAAAACCAAAATAATTCTGAGAAGAAAAAAAAAAAGACTGGAGGTATGGCATTTCCAGACTTTAAATCATACTGCAAAGTTATCTAAATGGAGTAGTGCTGGAATAAGGATAGATTCTCAAACTAATGCTATAAAACTGAGGGCAAAGATAAACTCTAAGATACCTGAACAGAGCATATAAAACAAAGTCTGTCACACGAAGAATATAGAGAAGGGGCTGGTACAGGAAGTGGAGCAAGAAAATCCTCTTCAACAAATGTTGAAGAAACTTGAAAAAAATGTTCGTGCCTGCAAAAAAATGAAACAATTTATGTCTCATGATATACAGAAGGTAATTCAAAGTGGATTATAAACCTCAAGGAAAACACCAGCAGAACACTCCAGGATATGGGCTTCAGCAGTGTCTTCCATAAATGAACTTATTGACAAAGACAACAGAAACAAAAATAAGCAAGTGGGACTACATCAAAACTAAAAAAAATCTGCAAGACAAAAGAAACACAGACTAAAATTAAGTTAAAAGACACCCTACTGAGAGAAAATATTCATACATTATATAAGGGGCTAATATCCAAGTTCTATAAATCACTATATATTTAAATACATATCATCAAAAAGCAAGGAGAGCATACAACAGACTCGTCCATAAAGCAGATATGTGGATAGCCAACAGGTGTGTGAGACGGTGTTCATTGTTACTTGTTGTCAAGGAAATGCATTTGACATTGAGCTCAGAATGACAATGAGTTCACACCAGTGAGAACCACATACAAAAAGACTGGAAAGAGCTGGTGATGGCAGGGCTGTCCAGAGAAATCTCATTCACGGTTCGTGGGGATATCACCTGCTCTGCCTCTGTGGGACACGGTACGGTGACTCCTTTGAACACTAAAAGATAACCATACAGCCGAGAATAACCAGATTGTCCATCTGTTGGCCTCTATCTCAGAACACAGAAATGTTCCTTTGAAAAGATGTGTCCACTCCTGCATGCATTAGGGCACTAAGAGCACCATATTCAGGGCAAGGAACAACCCACAGGTCCAACGATTGATGAACGGATTAGGATGTTGTGACTTACAGACACAATGAAATGCTACGCAGCTGCAAGGAAAGATGGCATCTTGCAGCTCACTGCACCTTGGATGGAACTGGAGGGCATTAGATCAAGTGAAATAAGTCAGGGGAGAAGGACAAATCCCAGAGGTCTCACTCATCTAGGTACAGACAATCTTGAAGGAAGACAAGCCCTTGGCCTCACTACAAAACCAGGCAACAGGAGGAACCTGCGGAGAAGCCTCCACATGACCCGGCCGAGGTAGAGGCTCTTGGCAGTTTGGTGGTGGTGAAAGGGTAGTAACAAAACCATGAAAGTGGACACTATTTAACCAGTTGCCTGAACTGTAGTTAGAGATCTTTGTAAGATCCCTAAAACTCAGCATGGTGCTTCCTCCTCCATCTCACCCTGCCCGCTCCCTGCCTCTACGGCCCCTCCCCTGCCTTTCTCCTGCATCATCCTGGGCCAGCAAGGCAGGGGCCTAAGCCAAGCTATTTGGGTGCCTCGGGTGCTGGAGAAGAGCCAGGCCAGCACTGCAGGACACCCGCTGGACAGCCCAATGCCACCCACACTCTGGAACTCTTTCCAAAATCTCCTTGACCTAAGGAGCCCCCAGGAAAACCTGACAGCCCACCAGCCTGGTGACAAGGTACAGAGTCCTGGTCAGACCAAGGAAGCAGATGTCAGCCACTCATCTACCAGCAGCGGAGCACTCGGACTATGGCAAAGAGGACCCTCCTCAGCTCCTCGCCGGGCGGCAGAGACAGCACCAGCCAGTGGTTTGGTCCAAGGCCTGTAAACTGCAGAGGCGATAGCCACCACACAGACACATTTCTGAGAAAAGCCTTTCTAGGGCGAGCCAGAGGGAGTGACATGCAGGAGGCCTTGTCTTCCTGGGCCGCGAAGGGGCAGTAACCCGCAGTGGGCAGCTCTTGCCGTGGCAGGGGGCTGTCTTCTCCTACGGTCTTGGCAACCTCCCAGCCTCCATTTCCTGCCCCCTAAAGTGGGAAGGGCTCGGTTGAATCACCAAGTATTCCCACGAGGGTCCTTGCCACGCAGTCCCAGCACCCGAGCTCGCCTGACCGTGGTTCCCTCCCTAACAGCCTAAGTCGGCAGCAGGCGCTGTCCCATGCCTACATGAACATGCTCCCTTCTCGGCTGGAGGGAGTGAGCCCAGGTGTCAGCAGACTCTCGAGCCCACTGGATGTGGCCCAGGCACTGGGGGATTTTTCCACCAGCCCCTTTTCAAGCGTGAGCCCCTTCCCTCACACACCCACGCCCAGCCTTCCCCAGAACAAACTGAACCAAATCAAAATGACACTCACGACCACCCTCAGAGGTGGTCATTTCTGTACCAATGTAGGGAAACTGAGGCTTCGAAACATGAAACACTCTAGGGACTCAGATTAGAAGCAGCTGCAAAGGGAGACGCCCACTCAGCCCACGGCTCCCGTGCTGGCCTCCCTCCACTCGGGGCAGCTGCGCATGGGAGTGTGGGATTCCAGCGCACAGCCTGGCCGCAGCAGGCTGGAATGCACTTGTGCCCGGGTCCTGCCCCAGAGGGCACCTCGTCCTTTGGGCTTCCTGAGGTCACTCCCTGTGAGCACCTGCCACCTACAATGTGGAGGAGAAGAGGAGCCTTGGACATGCCAAAGTCCCAGGATTGCTTTTTCTGGAGCCACACCTGGCAGTGCTCAGGGGTCTCTCCTGGGGTCCAGGGGGTCCCACTGCAAGGCAAGGCCTTACCCGCCATACTGGCACTCTGCCTCAATGGAAAGGACAGACGGGTCAGAGAGGTCACTGGCCTTACACCACCCCCCAACTTCAATCCCAGGCACTGCATAGAGCCCTCGACCCCAAGCCCTCCCAGAAGCGAGCCCTCAGCACTGCCAGACGTGAGGTCTCCCCTGCCCACCCCACACCCCAAAAGAGAAAAGAATATATCGGAAAAGGGGAGGATCACACCTAGGAAACACAGCGGTCGGTCACTGGAGGCTCTCTCTGTGCAGGACCCACGGTTCTCTCGGGTCAGACTCGAAGGCAAAAAACCTGAGACTAAATGGCCAGATGCAGAAGCTATTTTATTTTTCAAAGGGGAAAGGAAGACAAGGAGCCTGGGTTACAGGAGGGTCTCCTCCAGCGGGCTTCAGAGAAGGGTGGAGACCTCGCCCCTTTCAACAAGGGTGAGCGCTTTTCATTTAGTGTGCTGGGGGGAGGGGATTCATGTAAAACAGGCAGGAAGGAAGCGGATGGTCTGGTGCAGAGCCCTGTGCTGGAGAGATCTGTGCAGGGAGCCCCCCACTAACAGCATTGTGAGCCACGGTGCCTAAAATACAGCAGTTTAAAAGTTAAAAGCACGGGAGTCCTTCCTTGATGGCCGTGCAAAGGCTTGGCCTCGGCCTCCCCTGGGGACCAGCCTTACCAGGTCAGGGCCCACACGCGGGCAGCTGGAAGACCACAGGGTGCAGGAGCCAGAGCGCTGTGGCTGTGGCCCTGGGGTCCCCTTCCAGTGGCAGCAGCCCCACCACCACCCCTGCCTGTCCCAGCGGTGGGGCCCCGAGCATGGCCCTCACCGCTGGAGCCTCTCCCTCTGCCACCCAGCTAGCCGCTGCGGTGACTCTGGTGGTCCCAGCAGGTCTGCATACTGCCTGCCCTGACCCTGGGGGACTGCTGGTGGGCAGCCAGGGGCTCCTGCTGCGACGGGGGGGCAGATCTCCTGGGAGGCCTGGCGTGTGGGGGCCCCGGGACACCGCCTCAGCCACACTCACTGCTGGAGGTCGGCCCACTTCCTCTGGGAGCTGCCCTTGGGACCTGCCTGGATTCCAGGGGGCCACCCTTTCCGGATCCCCAGTGAGACCATGGCCCCCAGGCCCAGCTCGGCCGGAAGCTGTCCAGTCAAAGGAAGTCTGACACCTCGCGCTCCCAAGGACAGGACCCCCGGGGAAATGCCGAGCCCCTGGCCCCCGCCCAGCTGCTGTCCCAGGATGGGAGGCTCAGGCCTTGGGCAGCCAGAGCCCTGCCCGCACATGCACCCTTTCTGCTGCTCAGACAATCCCTGGAGTGAGATTTTTCTTTTCAGAACAAGCTTTGGGTTCAGCCAGTCCTCCCTCTGCGTGAGCACCGTTTCCTCCCTCCGGGCTGTTTCCTGGCTGACAGGATGGAGGACAGGGGGCTCAGAGAGCAGCCCCAGAACCCCACCCCCACCAGATGCACGGGGGCACACACGAGAACACATGGACACATGAGCAGTGCATGTAGACATGCACACGTGGAAACACATGCACATACGGACACACGCACATGTAGACACATGTGCACATGTGTATGCACATAGGCACACGTGGACACACGCACACACAAAGATGCATGCACACACAGGCACATGCATGGATGGGGAAGCAAGCAGAGGTGCATGTGCATATACACACATACATGCGCAGGCATACACACGTGGACACACACACACACGCACACACATTAGAGCAAGGGCAGCAGCGGGGCGGTGCGCTGCCCCCGGCGGTCCAGGCGCGGCCAGCCCATCCCCGCGCCCCCAGGCCTTACCGCAGAGCAGCAAGAGCAGCGGGAGCAGCAGCCCCGGCCCCATAGCAGGACACGCCGCGCTGATGGCAGGAGGATGCAGGATGTGGCAGCCCAACGCTCCCTCGCTCCCTCGGGGCGGGCCGCCCCGCCCCCCCTGACGCGCTGCAGGACGCAGCTGCGGGATGCCCCTCCGGCCCAGCCTGGGCCAGCGGGCAGGGGAGGGCGCGGGGCTCCTGGCCCACGGGGCCAAGCCCTACTGAGTGCTGGTCCTTACTGGCCAGAGGATGACCGGGACCAGAGTCCCACTGTCAGCTGGGGCCCTGGGGACACCCGTGCTCCCTGAGGGGGGAGAGACAGGACTGCCGGCAGAGCTAAACCAGGTGCCACCCTCCCCCACCACCACCACCACCACCACCACATATGGTCCCCTGAGAATAGCTGGGTGTGGCCCAAACCACCTGCCCTGCCAACCCCACCCCAACCCCGCCCCACAAAAAAAAAAAAAAAAAAAACCAGAAGCAAACTGCTGCTCCACCAGCAGGGAAGAGGGAGCTGGCCAGCGGGGAGGGGGCTGCAGACCAGCCCTGTGCCCGCACCTCTATCTTCCCCTGCCCCCAGTGGACATGGTCCTGAGTCCTCAGAATGGTCCTTTGCACACTGTAGTGCCACAGTCCACCAAGCAGGTCGGAGATGGGGCCCCATGAGGGATGCTCCCACCCAGACGCCTCCTGGGCCAGATAGATCAGCGTGGAGAGGCTGTCTGGCGAAGCCCCCAGCTCTGAGTGGGGTTGGTGCTTTGGAGATCCCCACGGCAATGCTGAAGTCTAGGGATGAGGGGTCTCCACAGCCAGACAGCTGACTCACTCCACAGGAAGAGTGCTAGTTGAGGCCCACCCGCCTTCCAGCCTCCAAACTGGCCGACGGCACAGGGCAGAGAGGACGCTGCCTACTGGCCCCAGCTCAGATGCCAGTGCCTGCTGAGACCACCAAGAGTGGGGCCATTGCCCACAGTATCCCGGGGCCTCAGGTACCACTGGTCTCCAGGGCTCTACTGGAAGGCAGGCCACACCCCAGGGTGGGCAGGCTGGAAAGTGGGTGGACCATCGGACAGCACCTCAAAGCCTCTTCAGCTGGAAGGCCATGACCCAGGGCTGCCCAGCACTTAAGGACCCACACCCAGGGCCAGGAAGGGCTATGGGAAGGGCACAGTAGAGCCACTCTCCCATACTGGTACCCAGGAATCAGCTATTCCCACTGCAGGCACCCCAGCCTACTGCACTCAGGCCCCTCACCCCACTCGAGAGAGTTCCTGCAGCCCCATTGCGCTCTCGTGGGACACTATTAGCAACCTCTGAGAGCCGGGGTCCTGGTTTCTGTTCCCTAAGTGCTGTCTGTTGTCCAGGGAACTGTCCACAGTTCATCCTGGCACTGGCTGGGCACACTGAGCAGAGGGCAGGGTGAGCGAAGCTGTGCCCTCCTCTGCAGAGGGACTGGTCAATAGCCCAGAAATCCCAAAGCCATCAGCCGAGCAAACAGAAGGAAAGGTAAACAAATGATACTGTCTCAAACTAAGTTTCTGCATCACAAAGAATGACCAAAATAGAAAGACACCCCACAAAATATTTGCCCACCGTTCATCTGACAAAGGGGTAATACTCAAAATATATATTTTTAAAAACATTTGAAAAAAATTAAGGCAAATAACCACATTAAAAAATGGGAGACGAGACAAACAAGTGTTCAAAGAAGAGTAGGTGGCCAGTAAGTATATGAAAAAAAATCCTCTGCATCACTGATGATCAGGGAAACAGGGTGTAACCTCACGCCAGAGAGACCTGCACTCATCACAAAGAGCACAGCCAGAGCTGGCAGACATGGGAGAAAGAAACCTTCAATCGCAGCTTGTGGGAATACAACTGGTCCAACCTTTTTGGAAAACAATACGGACAGTTCCAAACAAACCCGGGAATTGTGCTTCTGAGCAGTCAAGCATTTTCACTTCTGGACATCTACCCCAAAAGCCCAAAAATTCTGTTTAGAAACGATATTTGCACTCCTGTGTTCAGTGTGACACTCCTGTGTTCACCATGGCCCAAATCTGGAAACTCACAGCCCAAGAGTCCGGAACAGAGGACTGGATACAGAAACCGTGGTGCATAGACGCAGCAGAGTACTACCTGGCTCTAGCCTTGTGATTTTCCGCTCCGTGGAAGAGCTGGGGAGTCTCACGCTGAGTGAAGTAAGTCAGAAGGAAGGGGACAGAGCAGTGTGACCTCTCCTGTGGGGGCTGGAAAGACACTGCTAAGGAAACAGCTTGTTCCATGGCGTTGACCTTACCAAGGAGGGGGGTAGGTCGTAAGGGGGATACGGAACACACCCTCTCTCTCTGGCTGGAGATGTGATGTTGGGATATCATATCAATAACAAAGTTCAAGACAAAGGTCACTCGTACCCAGAGTTCTTAGCCGCACTGGCCTGTCAGTGACTAGGAGCTCTTGCAGAGCCAAGACTGGGCATCACGGGCCGGCAGCCGGGCTCAGCTGCAAATGCCCCGTGAAGCCCGGTTCCTTCTGGGTAAGGAGAGGGTAGCCCTGGGTGAGAGCTCACCCCAGCGCTCTGCATGGAATCCTAGCCAGGGAAGTGTCTCACGAGGCCCACCACATGCACACCCAGTGAGACAGACCCCAGCCAAGGGAAAGGACACTCATTGGCCGTGAGCTGCTCGCTCGAGAAGCGTGTGACAAACTCTGGTGGCTGCTGCTGTCCCAAGAGAGACGTGCTTGAGAGGGGCAGATGAAAGTGGGGGTCTGGGTGGGAGAGCAGCCTGGGCAGGAGAGTCAAGTCAGTGCTCGAGACAGCAAGGGCTGGCCAGCCAGAGCACTACTGAACTCACAAGCTGTCAGCCCTTACGCAAAGGTGACCCAGATCCTACCAACAACAGAAGATTGCCCAAACACAGCACACACAGTACACACAGCACACACGGACACACATATGGCACACACAGCACACACAGACACACATATGGCACACACAGCACACACAACACACACAGCACACACACAGCACAAACAGGCACACACACAAAACACACACAGCAAACACAGCACACACTCACAGAGCACACACAGCACACACAGCACACACACACAACACACACAGCACACACTCAGCACACACAGCACATACTTAACACACACAACACACACAGCACACACACGGCAAACACACGGCAAACACACAGCACACACAGAACACACACAGCACACACTCAGCACACACAACACGCACAGCACACACACAGCAACACTCAAAACACACAGCAAACACAGCACATACTCCACACACACAGCACACACTCAGCACACAGCACACACACAGCACACACTCAGCACACAGCACACACACTGCACACACTCAGCACACATGGCACATAGGGCACACACAGCACAAACAGCACACACAGCACACACACAGCACATACTTAGCACACACAGCACACACACGGCACACACAGCACACACATAGCATGCACACAGCACACACAGCACACACATAGCACGCACACAGCACACACTAGAAACATTCAGCACACAGCACATACATAGCACGCACACAGCACACACAGAACACACACAGCACACACTCAGCACACACAACACACACAGCACACACACAGCACACAAAGCAACACTCAGCACACACAACACACACAGCACACACACAGCACACAAAGCAACACTCAGCACACACAGCACACACTCAGCACACAGCACATACAGAGCACACACAGCACACACACAGCACATACTTAGCACACAGAACACACACAGCACACACATAGCACGCACACAGCACACACATAGCACATACACAGCACACACACAGCACACACATAGCACGCACACAGCACACACAGCACACACATAGCACGTACACAGCACACACACAGCACACACATAGCACGCACACAGCACACACAGCACACACATAGCATGCACACAGCACACACATAGCATGCACACAGCACACACAGAACACACACAGCACACACTCAGCACACACAACACACACAACACATACATAGCACACACACAGCACACACAGCAACACTCAGCACACACTCAGCACACACAGCACACACAGAACACACAGCACACACAGCACACACTCAGCACACACAACACACACAGCACACACAGCACAAACAGGAACACACACAGCACACAAAGCACAAACAGGCACACACACAGAACACACAGCACACACAGTACAACTCAGCCTGCACTACCAGCACAGCCAGCTCTGGGCCACACTGCCGGGTTCCTGGTGAAGCTTGTGGATAGGCAGCTGCCCTCTGCCCCAGGCACGCCAGGGCCAGGTCCCCATCTGGCTCACCAGCTCTGCTGCCAGGGCCACTGGTCACCAATCCCTATGCCTCTCCTGACCCAAGACCTCCCAATCCTGCACACACACACACACACACACACCCCGCAGGCCTGCTCTGGCCTCCTCCTCCACCTGTCTCCTGCCCCTCACTGCAGAAATGACCAGTTGTGGGCTGGAGCGAAAGCGCAGCGGGTAGGGCATTTGCCTTGCACGCGGCCGACGACCCGGGTTCGATTCTCAGCATCCCATGTGGTCCCCTGAGCACCGCCAGGAGAAATTCCTGAGTGCAGAGCCAGGAGTAACCCCTGTGCATCGCC
This sequence comes from Sorex araneus, assembly GCF_027595985.1. Lineage (NCBI taxonomy): Eukaryota > Metazoa > Chordata > Mammalia > Eulipotyphla > Soricidae > Sorex > Sorex araneus. The sequence goes on from NC_073308.1 coordinate 11,702,660, forward strand.
GGATATGACCCAAAAAGAAAAAAAAAATGACGAGTTGTTTAGGTTGCTTGGTTGTTCTGCTGACATTCACGGCCTCGGCCTTCCCTCTGGTGAAGGCCGACCCACACACACCAGCGTCTACGCCTCCTTCGCCCCGTCTGGTGTCCAGCCCCTGCGGCAGACCCAGACTCACAGCTCTGGTCTCAGCTCTGGCCAGCCTTCAGGAGCCCCAACCTCCCAACCCGAGGCTGGAGAGGACAACTCAGACAGCCCCAGGCAGGGGGGCTCAGGAAGACGACAGGAGAGACGATCAGGTGAAGGAGAGAGAGATGCTGGAGGCAACGGAGGCAGAGGTAGCAGACTCTGGGGGTGGAGATGACAGAGGTGGGGGTGATGAGATGGGTGGTGGAGGTGGAGAAGCTGAGAAGAAGAGGTGAGGCAGCAGGTAATGGGAGAGGCCCATGGCAGTGGAATTTCTGAGAGGAATAAACACTGAAGCTGCAAGAACTAAGGCCTAGGCCTGAAAAGATCTTCCTGGTGCCAGTGACAGACCCTGGGGAGGCTGGACCCCACAGAGACACTAGCCTCAGAGAGACAATGGGCAAGCAGGGACCTGAAGGAGACTACTGGTGCCTGAATGACCCCAGTCTGCCAGAGAAACTCCAGACCAAGGCAACCCCCGTGGCAGCCACCCTAGCAACGAACTCTTACCTAGCTAGAAAGCCCCATGTGTGGGTGGGTTGAAGAAGCCCTGTAAGAGCCACCTTGAACAAAGGAGGGGCGCGGGTGTGCTGCCCGAGCCCCTGTGCTGCTGTGCCCATGTGGCCGAGCACAAGTGGCCCCCCCGCATCTTCCCCCTTGAGGTGTGCATGGAGGCTCTCTCCACTTTGGGGGAGGGTGTGCTCTCTCCAGAGCGAGTTACTCTCTCACTTTCTCTCCCTCCCCCCCCTTCCTAAAAACCTCCAGACAAAATCTGATTCTACTTCACCACTCATCTACTCCTGAAATTCCTTCCTGCGAGGAATTCCTAAGCCTGGCGCGAGGCCTGGGACTGGCTCTGCTTCCTGCAAAGAACAAGTCCTCGGTCCACCCTGAGCCCTAGTCTTCCCAGAGGCCCCGAGTGGCAGAGGCATCTCTCTCCTCTCTGCCTCACAGAGCCGCTCGTGGGGGCCCACCGCTGTCAGAGGGAGGCGGTGATGCTGAGGGCAGAGGTGAAGAGGTGACGGGGTAAAAAGAGGGAGGTAGTGGGGATGGAGGGGGTGGTGCTGGTGAACGAGGAGGTGAAGGGAGCCGGTGGTGGTGAGGAAGGTGGTGGTCATGGAGATGATGGTGGAGACGGGACGCCCGGAGGAGCTGTGGATCTAAACGCCCAGCTCTCTCCTCAGCCCGGCTCTGAACACAGGACCTGCACACAGAGGAAGTGCAGCCACGGCACTCTCTCCCGCCCCCCACAGTGCTCAGCCTTGCCCACAGCATGAGCGAGCGATCACACACACCCAGGGCTGTCGGGTGGCCGTCACCCCCGGAGACCCCCCAGGCCTCAGAGCATCTGCAACCAGCATCAAGCTCTCCCGGGTGGGGCGAGGCCCCGCCAGCCAGAGCGAGCACCAGCCGCCCGCCTTCTGCTCAGTGTTCCCTCTCTTCTCTGGCACTGCTGCAGGGAGGGAGAATCCCCGGGCAGCTCCCACCTGGCCGGCCCCAGGAACGCCGGGCACAGTGGCTCGGCCTTTGCCAGGTTTTCGTGCTCCCAGGGCTGTAGAACTTAGGGGCAAGTTGACTGGTTCTAGGATTGCTCAGCGTGTCCCTGGCTGTGACTGGAGAGCAGACCGGGGGAGGCTGGTGTGTGGGCATGTGGCGCCCCCTGGTGGCGCGTGCTAGCAGTCACCGCGTCTTACCTTGTGCCGCCGTGATGACCCCAACTCAGTCTCCAAGGAGGAGGGTGCCGGGGAGATGCCCCAGCCCAAGCAAGGCTCTCTGACATTCTGCTGTTTCCAAAAAGCCCCGGGCCCGTGAACACACTCCCCGTGGCCTCCCATCATCATCATCATCACCATCACCAAATACATACAACACCAGGTTCTCTCTCCATGAATTGACATGATCATAGCACCAGCACATGCGTGGGCTGTGTAACCTCACCATCATCCATCTCCAGAAACGTTCCACTTCTCAGAGCGCTAACTCCCCAGTCTCCCTTCCCACCCCCGGCACCACTCTACTCTGTCTCAATGCTTTTGAGCATAGTAACCTCAAGATTCGTCCACATTGAAACAGGCATCAGAATCCTCTTCCTCTCAGTGAACTGCATGAGTCTTCAATGACAGGCCCACGGGGTAAACACAACAAAAACAAGTAAATGGGGGGTGGGGAGGGAATGGAGTAGGGGACACTGGGGGCATGAGAGGGCGAGCAGGGGGATGGGACACTGGTGGTAGGAAGCTGACACTAGTGGTGGGATCAGTGTTAACATGTTATGTGCCTCAGCCATGGCCATGTTGACTCATCCACTGGCCCTGCTCTACCAGTTCCTGATTAATCTCTGAGAAGACGCATACCAAGCAGCTAAATTTATGTTAACACTGGTCCTGTGGCTAAAATCTCTGAGGCACCCTTGGGAACTGGGCAAAGCCCCAGCAGCTGCGCCCACACCCCACCACTGCTGCCATGCCAAGGGTTCAGCTCCACTGCTTCATGAATATTTTCTACAGAGACACTAAACTGTAAATAAATTTAGCTATACCCGGTGCTTAGTCTGAGAACTCTGGGATCATCTCAGAGTCGGGGTGGGCAGCCTCCCCCCTCTACCCCATTCTTCCAGAAACCCCAGCAGCCACACCTACCTCCTATATCTGCCACCATATAAACTCATTGACCCAGACCACAGATCATGAAGTCTCAGGACACTTCCTAATTCCTCAATACTGAAATTCCAGTAGGATCACAAAAAATTAGATGGGAACGTAACATAAAAGTCAACTAAACTGAACAAACTAAAACAATAATACAGAAGCTTCAACTTCTTAAGCATTTATTAAGAATTTATGGGCTGGAGTGATAGTACAGCGGGTAGGGCATTTGCCTTGCATATGGCCAATCTGGGTTTGATTCCCAGCATCCCATATGGTCCCCTGAGCACCGCCAGGAGTAATTCCTGAGTGCAAAGCCAAGAGTAACCCCTGTGCATCACCGGGTGTGACCCAAGAAGCCCAAAAGAAAAAAAAAGAATTTATTAAGAACATATTAAAAATTTATTAAACCCTATTAAACCTTAAGAATTTAGACCGCCGAGATGTGATCCCGGGGGCCGCACGCATGTGCGGCCTCTCCGCAGCTGCACAAGCGTGAATCCAGACCCAGCAAAACCTCTTTCGGCATGGGCAACTCCTCGCAGAATGTCTCCAGCCTGAGAACTAAGCCTCGGCCCCGTGCCCGCCCAGGAGGGGAAAGGTATTTCTCTCTCTCGCCTCTTTCTCTCCGGGGATGAAGGGCGTGGTGGCCGCCATATTAAGACGACCACAGATGGGGTTTTCAAGCCTGCAATGATCCAATATCTGGAAGAAATCTCCCTGGACTTAGTGTTAAAGTACAGAAATTCAAAACCGCGCGGCCGACCTCTTTTGTCTTCACAGTAGGTCTGAATCTAGTGGGGTACTCCTAACAACAATAGTGAGGTTTGTGTTGAAATATTGAATGTAACCAAAGTAAACAGAATGTAAAATGAAACTTATCAGTTACAAGGTAGGGGGTGGGGGGCGAGATGGGAGGTGTATTGTGTGGGGTTTTTTTTTTTTTTTTGGTGGTCGTATATGGGCACTGGTGAAGGGATGGTTGTTTCAGCATTGTATAACTGAGACCTAAGCCTGAAAGCATTGTAATCTTCCACACGGTGATTTAATAAAATAAAATTTTTATTTAAAAATAAATAGGTAAATAATAAAATCATTTTGAAAAAAAAGAATTTATTAAGCAACAAATAGCTTAATAAATTCTTAGACAAGGAAGTAACAACCTGTGATCAGATTCAAAAACTTTCACATAAAAAATTTATTTTTTATACTTATTGATTTTAATATTGAAGCTTTTTATTATCTAATCAATTTCAACTCTAGAATTGTATCAACAGTTGTACATTAAAATAATGTTTTATAATTTTTTAATTTTAAGGAATATTATATGCGTAAAACTTAACTATCAATAACCTTGTAAATCAGTTTATTTAATCAAATAATAAACAATGGGAATACATCAAATTAAAAAGTTTCTGAACAGTGGTGAAACTCAAACTATAATAAAAAAATACCCTACTGAATGCAGTAAATTATTTGTACATAATACATCAAATAAAGGGCTGATATCCAAGATCTATAAAGCACTCACAAAATTAACAACAAAAAAAAAATCCAACAATCCCATCCACAAATAGGGTTAAAAGATAAATAGACACTTTCCCAAAGAAGACATTGGGATGGCCAACAGGCATAGGAAGAAGTGCCATGATCATTCATGACTAGGGAAATTCTAATCAAAACAACACTGAGAGATCATCTCAGGCTGTGAGAATGGCATGTGTCCAAAAGTCTGGGAACAGCTGGTGTTGGCAGGGTTCTAGTGAGAAAGGAGCCCACATTCACTGTTGGGACAGTCATCTGATTCTGCCTCTATGGAAAGCAATATGGAGATCTGTCCCACCCCCAAAAAATAAGAAATAGGAATTCCATCAACCCAGAGATGCCACTTCTTAGTATCTATCCTCGAAATACAAAAACATTAATTGGAAAGGATATATACATACCCATATTCATCACTTAGAACTTAGAACTATAGCCAAGGTATGGGAACAATCCAAACGCATTTGGTGGAAAATGAATAAGTTGTGGGCTATATATGCAATGGAATACTGTGCAACTTTAAGAAAGAAAACTAGTCATGGCACACATCAAAAAGAATAAAACAGGGGCTGGATCGATAGCACGGCAGGGAGGGCGTTTGCCTTGCAGGCGGTCAACCTGGGTTCGATTCCCAGCATCCCATATGGTCCCCTGAGCAACTCCAGGAGTAATTCCTGAGTGCAGAGCCAGGAGTAACCCCTGAGCATTGCCATGTGACCCAAAAAAAAAGCCAAAAAAAAAAAAGAATAAGAACAACTAGTACTGGTGCTGATGAGGGGAAAAAGGGACTCATTCATTGTTGGTGGAAATGCTGACTGGTCCAACCTTTTTGGAAAACAATATGAGCATTCCTAAAAAAAAATAGAAATTGAGGTTCCATACAAGCCAGCAATACCACTTCTGGGAATATACCCCCTGGCTGCAAAAATACACAGCAGAAATGACATCAGCCCTTGTAGTTTCATTGCAGCACTGTTCACAATAGCCAGAATCTGGAAACAATCTGAGTACACGAGAACAGACGACTGGTTAAAGAAACTATGATACATCTACACAATGGAATACTATGCAGCTGTTAGAAAAAATGAAGTCATGAAATTCACTTATAAATGGATGGACATGGAGAGTTTCAGGCAAAGTAAAATGAGTAAAAAGAGAAGGAGCCATATCCAAAAGAACAAAAGCAAACAGTGTTGGCACGGATGTGGGGAGAAAGGGACTATCCTTCACTGCTGGTGGGAATGCCTACTGGTTCATACTAGCACATTAGGGGCTGGAGTAATAGCATAGCAGGTAGAGCGTTTGCCTTGCACGTGGCCGACCCAGGTTTGGTTCCCAGCATCCCATATGGTCCCCTGAGCACCGCCAGGAGTAACCCCTGTGCATCGAGGGGTGTGACCCAAAAAGCAAAAAAAAAAGAACAACTAGCACTGGTGCTGATGAGGGGAGAACATTGGAAAACAGTATGGACGATTCTCAAAAAATTAGAAATTGAGTTCCCATTTGACCCAGCAATACCACTCCTGGGAATATATCCTGGAGAGGCAAAAAGGTACAGTAGAAATGACATCTGCACTTGTATGTTCATTGCAGCACTGTTTACAATAGCCAAAATCTGGAAAAAACAGAGTGCCCCAAAACAGATGACTGGTTAAAGAAACTTTGATACATCTACACAATGGAATACTTTGCAGCTGTTAGAAAAGATGAAGTCATGAAATTATTTGCAAATAGTGGATCAACATGGAAAGTATCATGTTAAGTTTAATGAGTCAGAAAGAGAGAGACAGACATAGAAAGATTGCACTCATCTGTGGAATATAAAGTAACAGAATGGGAGACTAACACCCAAGAGTAGTAGAGATAAGGACCAGGAGGTCTGACCCACAGCTTGGAAACTGGCCTCACATGCTGGGGGGAAAGGCAGCTGAGATAGAGAAGGGAGCACCAAGTAGAGGATGTTGGGAGAACCCATTTGTGTTGAAAGATGCATGCGGAAAGTAGACTATAGACCGAACAGGATGGCTACTCAATACCTCTATTGCAAAATACAATACCCAAAAGGAAAAAGAACAAAAGGGAATGCCCTACTGCAGAGGCAGGGTGGGGTGGTGGAGGACGGGGTGTGGGTGGTGAGAGGGATACTGGGAACATTGGTGGAGGATAATGGGCACTGGTGGAGGGATAGGTATCACTGTATGACTGAAATCCAAGCACGAATGTTCATAAGTTTGTAACTGCACCTCATGGTGATTCACTAATAAAAAATTTTTTAAATAAAAGAAGAAAGAAAGAGAAGGACACACATAGAATGACTGCACTCATTTATGGGACATTAAAAAAAAAACATAGTAAGAGACTAACACCTAAGGACAGTAGAACAAGGTAAAGACAAATGGTCCACGGTTACATAGAAGCCTGCCTCGGGGCCGGAGTGATACAACAGGAGGTAAGGCATTTGCCTTGCATGCAGCTGACCTGGGTTCAATCCCCAGCATCCCATATGGTTTCCCAAGCACCTCCAGGAATTAACCTGAGTAAACCCTAAGCATCACTGGGTTTATTTTTTTATGGGCATGACCCAAAAAACAGAAAGAAAGAAAGAAAGAAAGAAAGAAAGAAAGAAAGAAAGAAAGAAAGAAAGAAAGGAAGGAAGGAAGGAAGGAAGGAAGGAAGGAAGGAAGGAAGGAAGGAAGGAAGGAAGGAAGGAAGGAAGGAAGGAAGGAAGGAAGGAAGGAAGGAAGGAAGGGAAAGAAAAGAAAAAAAGAAAAGAAAAAAAAAGAAAAGAAACCTGCCTCAAGGGCTGGGGAGAGAGCAGTTGGGACAGAAAAGGGACCATTATGACAATGATGTTTAGAAGGGGTTGCCCTGGGAGATGTGTGCTGAAAGTAAGCAAAGGGTCAAACATGATGGCCTCTCAGTATCTGTATTGGAAACCATTATGCCCAAAAGGAGAGAGAGAGAGAGAGAGAGAGAGAGAGAGAGAGAGCGTGCCTACTATAGAGGCAGGCTGGGGCAGGGGATAGCAGGAGAGATACAGAGGTATTGGTGGTGGGAAATGTACACTGGTAGAAGGATGGGTTTTGGAACATTGTGACTGAAAAGCTTTTACAATGTGTCTCACGGTGATTCAATAAAAAAATAAAAATTAAAAAAAGAAGAAAGAAAGAAAGAAGGAAGGAAGGAAGGAAGGAAGGAAGGAAGGAAGGAAGGAAGGAAGGAAGGAAGGAAGGAAGGAAGGGAGGGAGGGAGGGAGGGAGGGAAAGAAAGAAAGAAAGAAAGAAGGAAGGAAGGAAGGAAGGAAGGAAGGAAGGAAGGAAGGAAGGAAGGAAGGAAGGAAGGAAGGAAGGAAGGAAGGAAGGAAGGAAGGAAGGAAGGAAGGAAGGAAGGAAGGAAGGGAAAAGAGAAACAGCCATGCAATCTGCAGCAACAGGAATGGGCCTGGGGGATGTCATGCTGAGTGAAGCCAGTCAGAAGGACAGGGATAAATCCAGAATGAGCTCTCTCATTCTGCAAGTCAGAAAGACCTTCTGTGTAAGGGTACATCATAGTCTAGGTTTTGTGTGAGAGTCTTTCTCATTATTATTATTATTATTATTATTATTATTATTATTATTATTATTATTAATCTATGAAGCAAATTTACTTTCGTTTGACTTCACTTTTGTAAAACCTAGCAGGAGAATTTTCCAGGAAACGAAGCCAAACTGTGTCCATGACTTGGTCAAGAGTGCGCATGTCCTGGTGGTCTGAGCAGGGCGCCTTCGAGAACTCCCTGCAGCAATAGAGGGTCATCCAGGACAGCAGCGTCCTGGTCAGTCCTCACACGCAGCACTGTGACTGAAGCACTGGAGCTTACATCTTAAGTGTAGTTAAGCTAAATTCAAATAGCCACAGATATTCGATGGTGTGAGGGCCCTGTCCTAACACTGCCGTGTAACTGCTTCCCATGGGGTTCTTGAGTCAGAGACACCAGAAGGAAGTGGAGATGGGAGAAGGGGTTGAGAGCTGTCCTCTCCTCTGACCTAACTAGGTGGTTCCTGAGGCAGCAGTTGGTGCCAGAGACCGTCCACCTCCAGAACCTCAGGCTCACTCTTGTGAGTTGGTGTCATGGCCCCGGGCATGGCTACTGCCATGGCCTTCTGCAGTTGCCACAACACATCTACTATTATTTGCTCCTCTGCACCCACATCTCAAACCCTGACTCCACAGAGGAAGATGCCGAAACACTGAGATTTTGCCCCTAGTCTTCCTTGCCCGCCTTAGCAGGAGCAGCCTTCCTTTTAAATGTGCACCTGATTTCAAGGGACAGCAGAGCAGATTGAGGCTCTACTGCCAGCCCAGGCTTGGAGAAAGCCAGTAATCTGCTCAGACCTTTGGGCCTGCAGATTCAAAGTGTTGTACATTAGCTCACAGCTGTGCAACCACAGGGCTGGTGGAGAGAGCGTTTTGCTAGCCTGTCTAGGTGAGATGGCCATAGCTCAGCCCTTTAACACTTTAAAACACTTGCTATATCCTGCAGTAGTTACTTGTGAGAAGTGAGAAGTCTTGCCTAGGTTACTAGCATTGAGAGAAAAAATGCTTGATCAGGGTCAAGAAGTGACCGAGTGATCCCCACTTCCCTGACCAAAGTGCATCTTATTGGATTGACCAAGGCAATGAGGTCGGGTAGATATTGTTGTAACCCACCCCCCACATAATGATTGTGTGTCCATGCAGACTTACATACGTCTGCAGAGACACAAAGAGACACACAGACACACATATTGAAGTATCCTGAAGGCCCACCTGCCCAGGGACACTTCCTGGGCAGAACTTCGCAACAAAGATATTCCTAAAATCACAGCCCCTCCGCCTGCTGCCGGCCCGTGATGCAGGACAGCTGGAAAGGAAGGAGTAGGGGCTGGAGAGAAGGTACAGCAGGAAGGTGGCTGTTTGCATGTTGCAGGCCCCGTCCAATCCCCAGACACTACGTAAGGTCCCCTGAGTACCACCAGGAGTCATCCCTGAGAAGATCCAGCAGGAAGTCCTGCGCATCACTAGGTGGACCCAAAAGGAAGAAAGAAAAGATAGAGTCACTCAACAGCATGAGCCCCTAAGAGGCCACCAGAACATGCTTGCAGTTGGGTCTTGAACATTGTGAAAGCCACGGACTTGGGGGTCTGTAGGATATCATTGATTTGTCCTTTCTCCCTTGTCACAAAGAGTTTAGGCATATCTGGTAATAATCTCTAAACATTTTTAGACAATATTGGTATGTCCTGTTCCCCTTGCCACTAGGAGCTTAGGTATATTGGTCACGCCCTTCAAGGTGCTCCTGAGTCATTCCCATTCCTTTGTCTATCCGTAACCACTTCTATGCTCCCTTCCCCAACCAGTTAATCAGCTTTTCCCCTAATCAGACTCTGTTAATTTGTAAGGTCAAACCTTTCTAGGACAATGAACTTGTATTATAAGTTAATATTCCCTTTCTCCTCTCCTTATGTCTTTTGAATGGTTTACTTTAAAGCAATGTCCTTTTTGTATGGACAAAGAAAGACAGTTGTTAATATACTTTTGTAACATGGGATTTAATTGGCTTCAAATATTATTCACTTCCGAGCATCTTATTTCTCGACTTAAGCCTCAGCTGCCCTTACTTCCTAGCACCCACAAAAGCAGGGTCCCGACAAGGGACGGGACAGACCCAGGGCAAGCAGTGAGTTATGTGCTACCCTGGCATCGATATGGGCCTGGCCAAAGTGCCTAATGCTTAACTATATGTTAAGAGCTTGGTCATGGATATGTCATGTCATGATCCAAAAGCAATGATGAGACTAGGACCCTGCTAGGGATAGGAAAAACTAATCTGGCCTGAGCACTGTAGTCTGAGATCGAGATGACCCCAGGAGTGCAATTCTATAAGCTTAATGCATCTCTTGCTATGTCCATACAAAATGATTAATATTATGAATACTTATATGTTAGTTGGACAAGGAGAGGAGAAACACACCCATGGGATTCCGCTCTTGGGTGGGTCATCCTGCTGAAAGAGAATCTGTCCTAGAAGAAGCATCCCCTGAGGGAAAGAACTTTACCCCTATTGATTGTGACCACACCTATGTGTAAGCCCCAACCCTTCATGCTGGGGGATTTAAGGAGGCTGTAAGAGGGTTTTCGGGGAAGAAGCAGAGAGAGAGACAGGAGTAGAGAGGAGATTGAAATAAACTGCAACTGAGACCAACCAGCCTGGCTCCGTTCCTTCCTTCACCTGCCTCATCATTGCCATCAACCTCCCTGGGGTCGGGGAAGCAGCTGGAGACTACCGAACGTGGGCAGCGGGAGAGATAGAGCACCACTGCCCTGAGCCCGGTGTGGTGCCCCCTCCCCCGTTTCTTTTTTGTGTGTTTACACAGGGGTCCCTCTAGGGCCTGGAGATACTCGGAGAGGGTGTAAGAAACAGGCTTGGCTCTGGGGGAAGCTGCTAGGAGGCAGGAGAGATTCTATCATTGCAGCTGTGATGGCTCCTAGGTTGAAAGAGGGCAGGTCTCCTCCAGTTAATGTATAAAGCTGAGAGGCCAGAGCGATAGGACAGCAGGGAAGGCATTTGCCTGGCACACAGTTCACCCAAGTTTGATCCAAGCACCCCGTATGGTCCCCTGAGCACTGCCAGGAGTAGCCCTTGAGCATCACTAAAACCAAACTGAAGGAAAAAATGCTATGAAACAGAAAAATCAGCTGTTACTCAGATAAGTCAGATAAACTAGGGGCACTTTTTGGTTCGCACTGTGCTTTTCCTACATTAGGACAAGCCTCTGGCTGGGGGCTGGTTCCGACCTAATCCACCCCGACACAAAGGGAGCCCCCTGATGCCGACACTCTGCAGTGATTGATGTCTAGCAGGGAGCCTGAGGCCCATGTGTCCCCTGCAGGGCCACACAGCTCTCTCCAAAGTGGGGAAGGCCATGACACCACAAGTCCTGGCTGCCGTGTTCACGTCACCTCAGTGTCACCCTCCTCCATCTGGGGCCGAGCCTTCGGAAAAGGCCGCTGTGTGGGCTCCCCCTGGCTATTGCCTTCCTGTTCTTACCAGAGAGGTCTTATACTTCGAGTGAGTTTTAGGGTTTGTTTTTTGTTTTTGTTTGGGGGGTTGTTTATTGGGTTTGTTGTTTTAGTGTGTGTGTGTGTGTGTGTGTGTGTGTGTGTGTGTGTGTGTGTGTGCGCATGTGCATGCGCACACACATGCATCTGTCTGTGTGGAGTTTTGTTTGTTTTCTTTTGGGTTACATCCAGCTGTGCTCAGGGCTTACTCCTGGCTCTGCACCCAGGGGACCTGAGTTCATTCATTCAGTCCTCCATTCTTCGAGGACATCGGGGACCATATGGGATGCCAGGAGCAAACCCAGGATGGAGGCATGCAAGGCAAGTGCCTGACCTATTATACTATTGCTCTGGCCCTGAGTTTTAGGGTTGAGCTTGGTTTGCTTTTGTTGGGTGTTTTAATTTTTGGCCATTATTGATAATTTTTGCTAATTATTCTGAGTCACTTTCAGGAAGAAAGTTGACCTTATTGCCCTCAAACAAACAAGCAAACAAACAATAAAACATTCAATTGCTTCTGGGACAAAATGTGTTTGTTCAGAAATCACAAAAGCAAGTGGGAAGTGCAACCTCACTGTGAGACTGGCATGCACCCCAGAACCAAAGCCAGAACGCCCTCACACAGAGCTCCCTGAGGCGCTGGCCCTGGGCAGACGGACAGGGGCCACTCTTCCTTCTGCCGGCCAGTCCTGGCCCATATCCAAGGCATCAGGAGACTGCAGGCCACACAGCTTCCTGCTTGCTTCCTGGACTAGTTTAATCGGAATTCCTGCATATTGATTTCAACACTCTGGAGTGTGTAGTCACCAATACTAGAAGGGAAAGATCTGACTTCTTATTACTCAGGAAAACACAGAGAAAGTGAATATACAATCAGACAATGGTTAGGCATGTATTAACATAGACGGAGGTAGGCGGTGCTGCAGCCATGGTACAGCAGGGAGAGCACTTGTCTTGCATGCAGCCTGCATGGGTTCAATCCCTGGTACCCCGTATGGTCCCCTGAGCCTGCCAGGAGTGATCCTTGAGTGCAAAGCCAGAAGTCTTAAGTACTGCCAGATATGCACCCCTCAAAAAAAAAAAAGACCCCTGGCAGGGGTCTAGGACTTACATACAGACTGACCACAGCAGCAGGCCAGGAAGCTGCTCAGTCATCTCTGTGATGACACCGGAAGCCAGACAACAGCGCCAGCAACTACTGACCTCTAACAACTGATACTGATATTAGCACAGCCGTTGGGTGTTCGCCTTTCACGTGGCCAACCCAAGTTCGATTCCTCCGCCCCTCTTGGAGAGCCCAGCAAGCTACGGAGAGTATCGAGCCCACGCAGCAGAGCCTGGCAAGCTACCCGTGCGTATTGGATATGCCAAAAACAGTAACAATAAGTCTCTCAATGAGAGTCGTTACTGGTGCCCGCTCGAACAAATTGATGAGCAACGGGATGACAGTGACAGTGACAGTGATCAGTAGTCACCAATACTAGAAGGAAACTTCTGATGACTGACCACTTACCTAACTCGGGGGGAGGGCTCCCAAGCAGTGGGGGTGGTTTCTGGCAATACTCAGCCTGGCTGGAGGTGATGGAGACTCTGCTGAGAGTCCCCAAGCCATACCTGGTGATGCTCCAGAGCCACGTGCTATCAGGTTCAAACTCAGGGCTGGGCACTCGAGACACCACCCTGACAGCTGGCCTGTCTCCCTGGCCCAAACTTCCCTTTTTCCTTAGCGTTCATGTGGGGGTCTTGCGGGTAGGGCATTTGCCTTGCACATGGCCAACCCGGGTTCAATTCCTTCGTCCTTCTTGGAGAGCCCCGCAAGCTACCGAGAGTATCTCACCCACACGGCAGAGCCTAGCAAGCTACCCGTGGCATATTCAACATGCCAAAAACTGTAACAACAAGTCTCCCAATGGAGACATTACTGGTGCCCGCTCAAGGAAATTGATGAGCAACAGGATGACAGTGATACAGTGAATTTTATTTAGTCACCATGAATTACAAAGTCATTCATGATTGAGTTTCAGGTTTACAGTGTTCCGGTTTACAGTGTGTGTCTATGGGGAATGAGGGTGATAATGTGTATCTGTGGGTGAGGGTGATGGTGTGTGTCTGTGGGGTATGAGGGTGACAGTGTGTGTCTGTGGTTGAGGATGATGGTGTGCCAAATCTAAACACTGGACATGGGAGTCTCCTGGTGGATAGTTCCACAATGAAATTGACCACATCACATTCAAAGGTTTTGCCTGACCGATGTCGCTGTTGTCCCAAAATTCCAAACGGGATCAGACCACCGCCTCCTTCATGCAACATTCTACTTCACAGAGTGGGGAGAAAGGTCTGCAAAGTTTAAGTTTAAGAAAGGAACTCCCAGAATGACCACCAACTGGGAGCTCTTTGGCACTATTGCGGCAACGTGGAAAGATGCCGTCCTTGACAACATCAACAAGGAATAAGATCGACTGGTTCAGCACCTCCATGATGGAAGAATGCCGAGAGTGAAGAATGCCGAGAGTGGGAAAGCCACAAACAGATGCCTGTCTTTGGAAACTCTCAAGTTCATTCGGCAACGTGGTTTGGCACGAGCTTCAGGCAATCACAAGCTAACATCTGATCTTGCAAAGCTGTGCAAAGAAGCGATAAAGGAAGACCTCAAAGAGAGAAGAGCAGCAGTGTTGGCCGATGCAGCAGAAGCCAGGAAAAGTATTTGCAATGCTCGCCTGTCCTTCTCCAACTACAAGACCAAGATGACTGCTCTCCAATGTCCTCATGGATCTATCACATCTTACAGAAAGGCAATGGAGAGGATTATTCACGACCTCTACTCAGATCTCATTGACAGCCATGTCCACCTGCCCACATACCAAATTCCGCAGGATGGATATGTCATTCCCAACGACCTCCCTTCCGAAATTCGACACACCATTTCATCAGTAAAGACGCGTATAGCACCTGGTCCAGACAAGGTCAGACCCAAACACCTGAAGAATCTGCCGCCAAGTACTCATCAATACATTGGCTTGGCTCTTCACACGATACCTGTCTGAATGCAAGGTTCCATCCCAGTGGAAAACCAGCAAGACCGTTCTGTTGTACAAGAAGGGAGACATACAGGACATCGGCAACTATCGCCCAATCTGCCTGCTGTCTGTCGTCTACAAGTTGTTCACTCGTGTCATCCTGAATAGAATAGACAGAACATTAGACGAAGGACAACCATGCAAGCAAGCCGGGTTCTGAAAAGGATTCAGCATGATCGACCATATCCACACAGTGACCAAACTCATTGAAGTTTCTCGAGAGTTCAAGATACTACTCTGTCTAACATTCATAGACTTAAAGAAAGTCTTCGATTCTGTTAAGACTGAAGTGATCATCGAAGCCCTAGCCAAACAGGGTTTTCAAACTCAGTACATCAAGATCCTCCACAAGCTGTATTGTGGATTCACCACCAGGATCTCACCATTCTACAAGAAGTGATCATTGATGTAAAGAGAGGGGTTCAGCAGGGCGATACCATTTCACCGAAACTCTTCAGTGCTGCCTTCAAGAACGTCATGCGACGACTGGAATGGGAAGGAATGGGATTGAAGATAGACAGTTGGCAACTACACCACCTCCGCTTTGCTGATGACATCGTTTTCATAATGCCAAACATTAGCCAAGCAGCACAAATGCTGGCCGACTTCAACCATGAGTGTGGAAAGGTCGGACTGTAGCTGAAACTCAACAAGATGATGCTCATGAAAAACAAACCAGTCCCTGACATTCCATTTGCTCTCAATGGAACGAATATCTCTGAATGCAGCAACTATGTGTACCTGGGTTGAGAACTCAACATGAGGAACGACTTGGCTCCAGAACTGCGCAGGAGGAAGAGGAAGGCATGGAAGGCATGGAATGCCTTCAAGAGTGTCAAAGAAGTGGTTAAGAGGATGAAGGACCTCCGACTCTGGGTACATCTTTTCGATTCCACCATTCTTCCTGCACTAACATACGCCTCAGAGACCTGGGCCCTATGCAAACAGGATGAAAACACTATTTAGGTATCCCAAAGAGAAATCAAAGAGCTATGCTAGGATACCACTTCTGGGAATATATCTTGGAGAAACAAAAAAGTACAGTCGAAATGACATCTGCACTTATATGTTCATTTGCAGCACTGTTTACAATAGCCAGAATGTGGAAAAAACCCGAGTGCCCAAGAACAGATGACTGGTTAAAGAAACTTTGGTACATCTATACAACGGAATACTATGCAGCTGTTAGAAAGGATGAAGTCATGAACTTTGCATATAAGTGGATCAACATGGAAAGTATCATGCTAAGTGAAATGAGCCAGAAAGAGAGAGATAGACATAGAAAGATCGCACTCATCAGTGGAATATAAAACAACAGAGTAGGAGACTAATACCCAAGAATAGTAGTACATAATATCAGGAGGTTGGCTCCATAACTTGGAAGCTGGCCTCACACGCTGGGGGAAAGTCATCCCAGATAGAGAAGGGAACATCAAGTAATATGTGATTGGAGATCCTGCGCGGGAAGGGAGATGCGTGCTGAAAGTAGACTAGAGACTGAACAGGATGACCACTCAATACCCCTATTGCAAACCACAACACCCAAAAGGAGAGAGAGATATCAAAGTGGAATGCCCCACCACAGAGGCGGGGTGGGGTCGGGGATGAGATTAGGGGGGGTGGGAGGGATACTGGGTTCATTGGTGGTGGAGAATGGACACTGGTGGAGGGATGCTCTCAAACATTGCATGAGGGAAAAACAAGCACGAAAATGTGTGAATCTGTAACTGTACCCTCACTGTGACTCACTAATTAAAAAATAAATTTAAATAATTAAAAAAAGAGCTATGCTAGGAGTATCACATCTCACTCAAGTGAGAGAAGGAATCCAGAGTTCCGACCTCCGTCGACGGTCAAGAATCAGGGACGCTGTCTTGTTTGCCAAGACATCAAAAATCAGATGGGCCGAACATGTAATGCAATTCAGAGATGACTGCTGGACTAGAGATGTTACCAACTGGATTCCACGGGATGTCAAAAGACTGCATAGCCACCCACCAAAGAGATGGTCAGATTTTTTTGTCAAAACCCTGACGGAACAGTTTGAGGCTCTTCTTGTTCCTGGAATGAGCAGATATCATTGGGCTACACTAGCACGCAACAGGGACAAATTAAGATGTTACTGGCACCCGCTCGAGCAAATCCGAAGATCAACGGGAGACAAGTGATACAAGACAAGTGATATGGGTAACAGTGTGTGTCTGTGGGGTGTGAGGGTAACAGTGTGATCTGTGGGTGAGGGTGACGGTGTGTGTCTTTGGGGTATATGGGTGATGGTGTATGTGTGTTGAGTATGAGGATGATGGTGTGTATCTGTGGGTGAGGGTGACAGTGTGTGTCTGTGGGGTATGAGGGTTACAGTGTGTGTCTGTGGGTGAGGGTGACGGTGTGTTTGTCTTTTGGGGGTGCTGAGAACAAAGGTACTGCTTGCGGCACTCAAAAGACAAGGCCGCCTGCATAGCCCTGAATCTAAGTGGAGAGCTAGAACATTCTGGGAATCAAGGCCAGAACTGAGACGTCCTTTTAGGCTGCTCGCCTGAGGCAGGGCCTGGGCCCTGGCTGTTTCCCACTCACTGTCTTCTCCCCAGCTCATCTTCGTCCAAGCCATGCAGCTGCTCCCCCAGGACAGGACAGGGCAGGTGGGGAAACTGAGGCCTGGTGAGCAGCTGCGGGAACACCAAGGCCATTGGCTGATGAACAGGTTCTGCTTCTCTGGCTTCAACCTGGCAGAGTTTCTGTCAACTCCCCCTGACCGAACACTGCTGGGCAGCTCTCCGGTGATCCCTGAGCCAGTGCTCAGGTGATTCATGGGACCGAGCAAGAGCGCAGTGGGGAGGGCATTTGCCTTGCACGTAGCCAACCACTGTTTAATTCCTAGCATCCCTTAGAGTTCCCCAAGCGCCTCCAGGAATGATTCTTCAGTGCAGAGCCAAGAGTGACCCCTGAGCATCGCCAGGCGAGACCCAAAAAGAAAAAAAACAAAAAAAATGAAGGTGAACCAGGACACTAAATGTCTGGATATAAATCAAGTGTTATTTTTGTTTTCTTAAACTTTTCTGAATCACACACATCTTCTTATCTATAAGCTATTTTTCTAATTAGAACACCTAGAATCAGTTATTCTATGTCACACCTACAAAAAGCATTTCTCAGCCTGGCGGCATCGTCAGTGCTGAGCAGCCAGTGGATATGCACCACCCCTGCCGCGACACCATCACCCTCCACCTTACATGCGGGGGACTGAGGACATGTGACAGGAAGTGACCTGCCGAGGTCACTCTGAAGTGAGATCCAGACGGACTCAGCCAGCCGCCCTGGACCATCCAATCTGAGCAAGGCTATAAACTGAGGTGTCGGTGCTGACCCAGAATTACACACTGTAACGCTCTTTCTCAACACTGTTGCCGACCCAACGACCACACAAAGATAAGAGAATCAACGACAGGAATCAGGACTGATGCAGCAGACCCCAACACCTCCCCACACCCTGACCCCACCACCAGACGAGGGAACAGCAGGTAGGTCCAGAACAAAACAGGCAGAGACAGGCCTGGACTCAGACCCTCACAGTCACTTCCTACAAGGGTCTTCATGTCACAGCTCTGCCAGGCAGCACAGAGACAGACCCAGAGAAGAAGAGAGAAGAACTAGTGTTTTATCTGTTTGTTTGCTTACTTTCTGACGTGGGGCCACACCACAGCGTTCAAGGCTCATTCCCAATTCTGTATGCAGGGACCACCCCTGGCAGTGCTCAGGGGACAATATGTGATGCCAGGGATCAAACCAGAATTTGTCCCATGCAAGGCAAATCCCATCCAGCCCATGTTCAGAGAAGGACTCATGCCTACATGCTAATGGTCAGCTAAACAGGGGGACAGGGACCAGAGCTAGTGGGGAGAGCATTTGCCTTGCACTTGCCCAACCCAGGTTCAATCCCTGTGTATGGCCTCAAAAATAAAAAAAAAATCAAAATAAAATAATAAACAGAGGGTGGACAGCTGACTGGATAAAGAGGTGCCTGTATATTCTTCTCCATCTGCCCACAGTCCCAGCACAGAATAATGGTGGTGTGGCAAGAGAGATAGTACAGCAGGTGGAGCACTTACCTTGCATGGAGTCAACCCAGGTTCAATCCCTGGCACCAAATAAGATCCCCCAAGCCCCACCAGGAGTGATTCTTCAGCAACAGAGAAAGGAGTAAGCCCTGAGCACCACTGAATATTGCCCATAACCTAAAATAAAATAAAAGAAGAGTGAAGGTGGGCACTGAAGCTGGGGCACGTTTATCAGAAAGATAAACAGGCTTGGAGGGAATCAGGCCCTATGATCTGGAGGTGCAGACAAGAAGCAGAAGACGGGGCGGAATTGAACAGAGAGGTAGGAGCTTGCAGTGATGGGACGCATGGGGAATCTCGCAATGGGGGGGTGCAGAACCAGCCCTGCTTCCTGCCCAAATGAGACCCCAGTGGCCTCCCATGAACAGATCTCCCGCTCCTGAACAGCCATGATCCCAGAGGCACACAAACCAATCTCGGAATGCAGCAGCTGCTGGCAGAAATACCTCTGGACTTAATACCAGAGTCCCAAAACTGGGCGGCCAATTTCACAACCATGCAACAATAGAAAACATACAATCTAATGATGCCATTCTGACAGGTCTGACTGTTGGGGGGAAAACTCCAAATAATAATAGTGAGTTTTCAGTCAAAAATTGAATGTTATAGCAATGAGAGAGTTAATTGAAGATCATCTGCCACACAGGCAGACGGGGAGAGGGAGGGAGGGTATCTGGGGTTCTTGGTAGTGGATCTGTGCACTGGTAAAGGGATTGGTGTTTGACCATTGTATGACTGAGACTTGATCCTGAAAGCCCTGTAACTGTTCTCACGGTGTCTCAGTTAAAAAGCATAAAATAAAATAAATAAATAATTTTTTTAAAGAAGAAAAGAAAAGAAAACGAGGCTGGAGCAAGAGTCCAGCGGGGAGGACACTAGCCTTGCATAGGGCTAGCTGGGGTTTAATCCCGACATTCCATCAGATCCCCCAAGCACCGCCAAGAGTAATTCCTGAGTGAAGAGCTAGATGTAACCCCAGCATACTGCTAAGTGTAGCCCCAAAACAAAACAAAATAAAAGAAGAAGCAGGAAACTGGAGCAAGGAAGAAGAAGAAGAAGAAGGAAGAAGGAGGAAGAAGAAGGAGGAGGAGGAGAAGGAGGAGGACAGAGGAGGAGGAGGAAGAGGCAGGAGGAGGAGGAGGAGGAGGAGGAGGAGGAGGAGAAAGCAGGAAGTGTAATGATGAACCAAGATCACTTTGAGTTGGACAGTATGTAATGATGAGGAGCCTAGGTGAGAAGCAGGGGCAAGCTGGAGGGCTTGAAGCTCTGCTGGGGGTGCTGGGGGAGGGGGAAGGCGGGCCGCACGGAGGGCAGGGGGCAGGGCTCCCATTGCTCAGCTGGCTCTCCAGAGAAAGGGCTTTGACACCCAAGAGTTCTGAGAAGCCAGGCCAGATTCCTCTGGGGAGCAGGATGGGGGGCAAATGCAGACATGACCTCCCAAAGGAGCAGGGCAGGCAGAGCAGAGGGAGCTGAGACCGTGGAAAAAGGAACAGAGGTGGCATTGGGGGCAGATTTCCACAGGAGGCCAGACTGGACAGGGAGCAACTAAGGCAGCAAGAAGCAGAGTGGAGACCTGAGGCCTTCAGATGGCAAAGGTCAGCCATGTCACCCAGAGCGAAGAGCTGCCCACATGTAGCCCATAAGCTGTCTGATTATCTCCCGATTCTCTTTCTGATTTATTCGGTCTGGGGCACACCCGGCAGTGCTCAGGGTTTACTCCCGGCCTGAGCTCCGTGTCCTGGTGGGGCTCAGGGAACACTTTTGTTAAACTATAACCCCGTGGTTTACCAATTTGTTTATAATACAGTTGTTTCAGGCATGACATGTTCCAGCACGGATGTCCCTCCCACCCCCGAGCCTGTCCCCTTACAGGCACAAACGTACTTTTATAGCACAAAGGCAAATGAATTGCCAAATCTCAGATGAAGGAGAGTCAACTTGTGGTGACCGTTACATCTCACAGTGAGGTTACTAAGGTCTCTGGGCTCTCCTGTGCTGGTGGGACTGTCTGAGCCTCTGCGGATTGTTTAGGTTCCCTGAGCTTGGTGGGCTTCTGTGCCGCCTTCCCATCAGGTTGGCTGTGGTCGCACTGGGCTGACAGTACTGTGAAATCTGGAGGTGTCCAGAAGCCGTAGATCTGGAACACTATCTGTCAAGCTATAGCTCTGGCTTGACGCTGATGAGGGTCAGTTCTGGAGTTGGGCCGTTTCTGTGTTGGAGGGCGCCGGGTGTGGCTGGGGTGCTGTGCCTGGCAGAGGGGAATCTGGCCCCATTCTGAGAAGGCCCCAGGGTCCTCAGTCTGGTCCCGTCTACCTGGGTGCTGTGACACTAGGCCATTTCTCTGCTGGCAAAACGGAGGGTGTGGAGGGGGTTGTGAGTCTGTCAGCCACAGGCGAGTCACTTGCCCTGAATCCTGTCCTTTCTCCCAAGGGCAGGGTTTTCTGAGTTCATACTCAGTACTCAGCAAGACGCTTCCTAGAGGCCCGGCCGTGCAGGGGGCAAGGGGTGTCACACTGTCCTTACGCCCGAGGGACGGGGACACAGACAGTGGCTTCCGAGAAACTCGTGGGACAGGCCTTTTCTCACTGAGCATCGGTGCCCAGAAGCAGGGCAGGAGGAACAGGAGCTGGCACACCCCCGCCCCCCCCCGCCACGCGACAGGGAGCTGACACCACCACCACCACCACCCCCCCCTCCCGCGACAGGGAGCTGGCACCCACCCCCCCGCGGGACAGGGAGCTGGTACCCACTGCGAGACAGGGAGCTGGCACCGCCCCCCCCCCCCCCGCGACAGAAAACTGCCCCACCCCACCCCCGCTCCCTTCCCCCTCCACAGGGAGCTGCCCCTCCCCCATACCCCTCTCCCCAGCGACAGGGAGCTGGCACCACCACCACCCCACCCCCCACCCCCGCGCCGGCTTGTCCAGCGGGAACGTGGGCCAGGCCCTGCTGTGGACGGGCACTCGGGGTGGGGGGGGGGCTCGCGGGCGAGAGCAGGCTCCAGCCTTCGCCCGACGGAATAAGGAAGTGCCTCGCGCTGAGCGCTGCCGGCCCTGCTCAATCCCCAGCACTCGTGTGGTCCCCGGAGCACCACCAGGAGTGACCCAAAAGCAAATGGACTAGGGAGAGCAGCGGGGTTTGTGCAGGTGCGGAAGCCACAATCAGTAGGGCAGAGGCGGAGCGGGCCGGGGAGGGGCCGGGGCGGGGCCGGGGCCTGTGGGACGGGGGCGGGGCCTGGGCGGGGCCGAGCCCGGGGCGGGTCCGGGGCGGGGCTAAGTCCGGGGCGGGGCCGGGGGGGCGGGCCGGGGCCCCGGGAAGGGCCGGTACGAGGCCGGGGCTGGGCCGGGGCGGGGTCGGGCGGCAGGGCCGGGGCGGCGCCGGGACGGGGTGGTGGCGGGGCGGGGCTGGACGGGGCGGGGCCAGGGCGGGGCTGGGGGAGTGATGCTGGCGGGGGCGGGAGGCGGCCCTGCGTTCAGGGGCAGCCACCCCAAGCCTGCCCGAGGGTGTGCCCCCAGTGTGGTCGCAGACCCTTCTGAACCTGTATCTCCAGTAAGGGACCGTCGCTTCTTGGAGCCCACTTTAGCAGGCACAGGGACTTAAACAGTAAAGAGGAAATGTCTGCGAACCACCGGCCCCAGAGGCTTGAGAGCCGGGGCCACCCCTGCCAAGGTGGCGAGCCTGGGCTGCCGTCCCAGAAGCTGACACTCTGAGGTGGGGCGGAGGAGAGGGGCCGCCAGGCAGAGTGAGGGTGCCGGGACTGGAACCTGAGAGACGCCAGCAGGGCCCCAGGGCCACTGGAGGCTCTGTCACCCACCAAGAAGCCACAGGCTGGACCCTGTGAAGCAGGCGGGACTGAGGAAGGAAAAGAGCAACAGGAACCCAGCGTCCACTCGGGGAAGGTCAGACCAGCGGAACCCAGAGTCCACCCAGGCCCTCAGGCAAAAGGAGCAAGGACGTTGCCTCAGCCGTGGAAAGGCTTGTAGTTGAGGCGGGGAATGGGCCACACACGTGTGAGCGAGCGCGCGCGCGCGCACACACACACACACACACACACACGGAAACACACCGTGTCAAAGGAGCGATCTGAGAGAGGACTTCCCAGCACCCCTGACTCAGAGGCTGTCCCCATCTCTGCATGGGACGCACACTTCATAAGCACTAGGGGACCCCTTCCGGAAAAACATTCTGGAAAATAGGGCCAAACGGATAGGACCACAAAGAGGCCAGGTTCCATCCCATATGGTCGCCTGAGCCCACTAGAGTGATCGCTAAGTGCAGAGCCAGAGTATTCCCTGAGCACCACCAGGTATGGAGTGTCGTCCTCAGAAAAAGGTTCCAGGAAAGACAAAAACGGCCACAGAGATAGCGCAAGCACTGGGCATTTGCCATGCATACAGCATACCCAGGACTGGGCCCTGGCACCCAGAAGTGAAACCTGAGCACAGAGCCAGGAGTAAGCCCTGAGCACCACCAGGTGTGGCCAAAAGAAAAAAGAAAAAAAGAAGCAAAAAAAAATTAAACACCCTCCACAGATGCCCCTCTGCCCCGCCCCTCCTGCTCCTTTTCCAGGGAGCTCAGAGCACTGAACTGTCACTTCCTCCTCCCCGAGGCTTTCCCTGGAAAATACGCTTGTGCTGTCCTGCACACATTCTGAGGACCTTCCTGTTCTGAATTCTCGTAAGAAACAAGCATTCATTTCAAAACTGGGAGGAAATTGTTCACTTGATTAAAAATTATTTTCAATTCACAACCATGAGTGCTGGGTTGGAGGGGGCTGGGGGTGAGGGTAATATTGGGATTGGAACAATGTAGGCATGAAGCCCGATCATGGACAGCATTGTCAATTACAGTGCATACTAAAATATCATTGAAGGGGCTGGAGCCCCTTCAATGATAATACAGCAGGTGTTTGCCTTGTCCACGGCTGACCAGGTTAAACCCCCGCATCCCATATGATCCCCAGAGCCCCGCAGGAGGGACCCCAGAGCACAGAGCCAGAAGTAAGTCCTGAGCACTGCAAGGTGTGGCCAAAAGAAATTGTTCTTAAAGAAGTGTTTGATTAAAACATAAGCCAAGTCATGGCCTGTCTGGGGGCTGTCCAAGACGGAAGAACTCGGCCCATCTGGAGCAGCACCAACACCCCCACACCCCTCGCCCCACCTCCCACACCCCTTTAAAAGGCATCACACAGCCACCAGCTGCACCTGCGACCTGCCAGCCGCTGCCCACCATGCGCTGTCTCGCCAGCCTGTCCCTGCTCCTGCTTGCCCTGGAGGCCACCCTGGCCCTGGCTCCAGCCTTCAAACTGCCAGGTAGGCCTAGGTTACCCACGTTTCCTTAGGGCACCCAGCAGCCCCCCCAGGCCTCCCTCCACTTTGAAATCCTGTGACTTGGATTTGCTAAGTGGAGAGGTCATTCACTGCGGAGGGGGGGGGAACTACAGAGCAGAGGGGTCATTCATTGGGGGACTGCTGAGTGGAGGGGTCACTCACTCCAGGATCAAGCTGGCAAAAGGACAGAGCACTGAGGCTGGAGTGATAGTCCAGTGGGTAGGACATTTGCCTTGTGTGTGACCAACCCAGGTTCGAAAACGCCATCCCATATAGTCCCCTGAGCACTGGCAGGAATAACTCCTGAGTGCAGAGCCAGGAGTGGACGCTGAGCACTGCTGAGTGTGGCCAAAAACCAAAAAAATTAAGAGCAGAGTTCTGGAGCCAGGGCAATAGATAGCACAGCAGTAGGACACTTGCCTTGGACATGGCCTACTCAAGTATGATCCCCAGTACCCCATGCAGTCCCCCAAGCCCCCACAAGGAATGATCCCTAAGTGCAGAGCCAGGAGTGGACCCTGAGCACCACCAAGCATGGCCCCCCAAATAGTGGGGCCAGAGTAGTAGTGAAAGGGTATGGCATTTGCCTTGGACATGCTAACACCAGTTCAATAACTAGCACCCCCAAGTAGTGGTCCCCCAAACCCTTCAGGAATGACCCCAGAGCAAGAGTCGAAGTAACTGAGTGCTGCAGGAATAGCCCCCCAAAAAGAGTAGAGTGCTGCCCTGAGCCCCCAACCTGGGAAACTCAAGACCACCAGTCCGGCAGCCTGAGTCTATCCTGTCACACCCTTGCTCCCGTTGCATGGCTGATTCACTCCATCATCAAAGGCACCTCTCTGGTGCTGGATTTATTTCCTGGGGTCTGGAACCAACTCCCCTTGGCTTCCTCGCTGAAGGCCAGGGGGAGCCAGCCTGAGCCCTGCCTCCGTGTGCAGGGCTGGTGGAAGTGTGCCCGGCCCTCACCTCGGACCTCAGCTCTTCAGAGGAGGTTCGCTGTGCTGCCAGGACGCCCTGTGAGACTGACGCCCAGTGCCAGCAGGGTGCCAAGTGCTGCCCCAGCCTTGTCTGCGGAAACACCTGCGTGTCCCCACTCATAGGTACGCTGCTCCCTTGGCCACACCAAGTCCTCGACTGGGAGAAGGAAACCCTTGTGCAGGTCTGCCCGAGTCCGTGCCCACCACATGGCTGAACACCTCTAGAAAACCAAAGCCCCAGTCAGGGGCTCAGTGAGTCCACCCGGCAGCTCCACCAGGGCTGAGTGGTCCAGGCCTTTGTACCACACACATGCCACACCACACACACGCACACACACACACACACACACACATTCACACAACCCCCCCTACAGGCAATGACACACCACACCACACACACACACACACACACACACACACACACACACACACACACACACACACACACACCACCAGAGCAGCTCGCTCGGTGGCCCAGTGAGGTGAGCAGCAGGTGGCAGAAGGCTGTCTCTTTCCCTTAGTGTCTGTCCCCAAGGCTGGCCACTGCCCACGGGTGCAGGCCCTGCAGACGCTGCAGCCCTGCATGGAGAGCAGCGAGTGCTCCAGAGACAAGCACTGCGCTGGCACCAGGAAGTGCTGCTTCAGCAGGTGTGCCATGAAGTGCATGGAGCCTGTGGAAGGTATGAGTCACCCCTGCCGTGACGGTGCCCAGACACAGCGTTAGCAGGTCCTGGGGCACTTGACACATGAGAACCTACTGAGCGCTTCCATGTCAAGGACACCAGGAGCATTTGCATGGAGACTCAGCTCCACATATGCTTCTGATCACAGCCTTCAGGGCAGCCCACTCCCCAGCCCTGGAGACACCCACGAACACCCCCCACCCCGCCACACACACACACACCTGGCACTGCCTCTCAGAGGGAGAGAGGGGATGGTCTCACCTACCCTTGGATGACTGCCTTGTCCTCCCAGCCCCCACCATGCAGGAGCTCCCCGAAGCCCTTGAGACCTCCATGCCCACTGCCAGGGTGCCTCTTCAGTAAGAGACTGTCCCCATGGATGCCCTTGCCGGGAGAGACCAGCTCCAGCGGACTCAGAAGAACCTTTTCTCTCAGATTCAGCACGGCGAAGGCAATGCCTGCTGCTAATAAAACCAAGTCAGGTTTATGCTCACGTCTGTCTGGCCAATTCTGTGGGGTGAGAGTGTGGGATCAAGGAGCCAGATGATGGCCGCAGGGGTTGGGCATGTGGGGGAAATAGAGGCCAGTGACATCTGGTCCACCTCTCACAGGGGAATTGCTGGGATGGGGGTAATCGGAGCAAAGCTCACAAGGACATCATGGTCTCTTCCCACCACCGTGCGGCAGTTTGGAGACATGCCAAGGACACAGCAATGACAGAGCACTTAAGCGCTGACACTTCTCACAACACCTTCTCCTTCTGCAATGCTATGCTGGCCACGCATGTGCGTCCACTCCCACAGCCAGTGGGATTCCTACAGCTACTTCCCTGACTGCACCCCAGCTTGCTCTCTCCACACTGCACATGTGGAGAGAGAGCTCCCCCACACAGGGCTCTGCCTGCACTTGTGACTGCCATAAACATGGGCTTCCCATCACACCCACAGACACGATTCACTGAAACCATCCATGGGATCCTCAGAGCGCTCTGCCTATGTGTGTTAGCAAGAGTGTGCCAGTGAGACCCACGTGGGTGAGCACTGGAGTGCAGGAGACCCCAGACCTGCCTGCACTGAGCGAGGCTCCACCCCAACTCATATGATTAATTCCTTACTCTGGTCCCCGGGAGGCTTCCAGTCCCCCCTCTCAAAAGTCACTCACCAACATAAACCAAGACACGGGAAAGGGGCCTGTCACCATTAGTCAAGGCTTTTCAATGGCTCAGGGGAGTGCAAGAGTTCAGAGGCTCTGTGCGGGAGTAGGGAAAGAAGGTGGCACCTTGCAGTCCACTGGGATGCAGCTCCAGGCTGCACTCTCAGCGGCCACCATGCCCTTCTAGGTGGAACTCCGAGCTGCCCCAGTTGTGTTTGGCCTGGACCAGACCCTGCATGGAGAAAGGGGGCTGGATCTGGACTATCTGACTCTGGGGGCAGCAGTGGGCCTGAGGGGACCCCGTGAGGCAGGTGCTGTGCAGCAGGAGTCAGAAGCTGGGGCAGAGGCAGAGAAGGAGGCAAAGCAGTGTGAGGCTCAGGAGAAAGGAAGAAGGTGACAAAGGCAAGAGCCATGGGCTTCAGCTGCACCATGTTGCTAGGCCCTGGGGTCCCAAAGAAGGCTGACTTCTCAAAGTGGAAGGTGACAGGAGCACCAGGAAGCTTTAATTAACCTAACAAGGTGGTGTGATTCTGGGTGTTCTATAAAGCCATGAACTCTTTTTTTTTCCCCCTCCCTCCGCCGCCCGCTGCTCCCTCCAAAGCCATGAACTCTTGACCTTGGGAATCTTCATTCACTTCTCTTGCCCACAAAAAGATCCAACTGGAAATTTGCATTTCAATTTAAATCCCCTCACTTCGGTTAAAATTCCCCATCACTATGGGTAAACAGTGGCCAGGCTACTATGGAAAGGAAAATAAAGTGCTTCTTCTTGTTTTGGGTCATATCCGGCGATGCTCAAGGGCTACTTCTGGCTTAGCTCTGCACCCAGGAATCACTCCTGGCAGTGCTCAGGGAACCATATGGGATCCCAGGGATCAAATACAGGTCAGCCACATGCAAGGTAAATACCCAACCCACTGTACAACAGTCCAAGCCCCTAGGTATTCTGGTTAAGGGGTGTGGATAAAATATTTCCCTTTGCGCGGCCAGAGAGATATTACAGCAGGGATGGCACTTGCCTTGCATGTGTCCAACTTGGGTTCAATCTCCGGCATCCCATATGGTACTCCAAGCATCACCAGGAGTGATCTCTGACCACAGAGCCAGGAGTAAGCCTGAGTACCACTGCACATAGCCCAAAACCAAACTTTCCCCAATGTTTCAGATGCATTCCAGAGGGGAGCCCTTGAGAGCAGAGGACCTGATGTCCATCTGGAAGAGAGAACACTGCTAGGGCCCCCTCCCTAGTTTTGAGACCTACAAAATCTCACTCACCACTACTCCAAGACTTCCTGACTCAGCACATATTGCTGTGTACTCCAGACCCATTAACATCTCTAAGACTTTAGCAAACGATAATGACTGTGATACACACACACACACACACACACACACAGTGACCAGCAGGAGGATGCAACCCACCTGAGAATGTAGATAGAAGAGATTTCCTTTGAAAGTCCTGTGCCACCTCGTAGAGGAGTCAGAGAAGATCCCATGTGACATGTGACAGGGAGAAGCCACTTTTCCGAAGGAAGGGTGGGCTTATAAGAGTACAAGAAATCATACAGGGTGAAGCATTGCCTGGAAGGAAGAATCAGGAGAGCTAAAGATGATAGATGCTTCAAGGCAACAGGTGTGGGAAGACAGAAACCAAAGGAGGTCTGGAATACCTGGATTTGGTACCCTGTGTCGACTGCAGTGGTTACAGAGACGGAGGAGGAGAAAAAGGAGAGATAGCTCCCAGAATAAGTCTGGAAAGAAGCCATTCAGGTGAAATAAGCAGGGGATTCCAGGTGTACAAAACAGGTGAGAGATCTTCCTGTGACATCATCCGAGTCGCTGCTGTCATGAACATGTTACTAGGAAAGGGGCATAAACCAAGAAATTAAATATAGTTCAAAGGGGTAAGGGGGAAAATGAGAAATAAGAGAAACACCGTGGGCAGCAGTAAAGGGAGATTCCAGAATGACACTGTGTCCAAAGTATAGCCAAGGATAAGCCACCCTGGAGGTGGGTTGGGAGAGACCTCTAAGAGAGGTTAGCTGGTGCCCTGTCTCATATGTGCAAACATATTGGTAGATTTAGACAACTAGAGAGAATTTGAAGCAGATTTATGATAAGTACAAGAAACTGTTCTTTCTTGGTGGGGGGAGGGGTGTGTTCACACCGAGGTGATCCCTGTTCAGGGGCTACTCCTGGCTCTGTGCTTGGGGGCTGTTCCCAGATGATGTGCTAGGGAAATTTGGTTCCAGGGATAAAATCCCGTGTGCATACACCCATTGAGCGATCTCCCAGCCTAATACGTGAAATATCTAAGTTTTAGAAGACAATTATTAATTCCATGGAAATAAAAAAGTTGTACAGTAAGGAACATTAATCAGAGTCACATACACCTCAGATAGGTTTTTTTTGAGGTGTTTTATCCTGCACCTGGGTTATTTTATACTCAAATGCCAATTCTTAGGAAACGCTACACAAAATCTCATAATTACATCCAGGCCTATCTTACTGCGAGATGCTGACAAACTGAGCCTACGGATAAGGCACACAGGAGGGTGGGCAGACAAGCCCCCAGGCCGGCCCCAGCGGGTCAGGACCGCTGCCTCGGCCGCGCCCAGACCCCGCACCCCGGGGGCCGCACTCCTCCATCCCGGGCTCTCCCTCCTCCTCCTCCTCCTCCTCCTCCCCCTCCCCCTCCCCTTCCTCCTCCTCCTCCTCCTCGCCGCGGCTTCTGAACTGCCGCTTCGCTGCCGCCCATCCACTTCCTAGTCCATAACTTGTGCCCTCAACAAAAATGGAACCCATCGGAAGGTGAGCGAGCGTCACTTCCGGCAGCGCGCCCTCACCAATGATGGCGTCTAGAGGCCACGGACGGGAACTTCCGGCCTGTTCCTGCCCCACTTCCGGCGTCGCTCCAAATGACGTCAGGAGCGCGCCGCACCGCGTGGGTCAGGACGGCGCGGGGGCACATGGAGGTCAGCGGCCGTGACAGCGGCCGTGGGGCCCCGTAGACACTGCTGCGGGACGTGGAGCAGCTCGGCGTGGGCGTCGCGGGCACGGAGCCGGGCTGGGAGGGGAGAGCGGCCGAGCCGCCGTTCAGGTGGGTCCCTCTCGGCGCCAGACGCCGCACTTCCGGCCGCCGGAGCCCCGCGGAGCTGTCCAGGGCCTGGCCCGCACTCGCGCCCGCGCGCCCGGGCCTGGGCTCGTCTCCACGGCCGGGGAGCCCGCTTGAGCCGGGCCTGGGCTCGTCCTCACGGCCGGGAAGGCCGCTTGGCCGGGCCGGGCTCCGCAGAGAGCCTGCCTCGCGCCCTGCCCGGCGCCCCGCGGGGAGCCAGGCCCAGGCCGCCGTGACTGCGGCGTGGCGAGTGCGCGCGGGTGAATCTCCCGGGCCTGCGAGGCTAGGGCCGGTTCAGGTCGCTTAGAGTCAGCTGGTGATGTAACCTGGCTTTGCTTGGGGACCCTCACCCCTGTCTGTAAGTGTTAAAGCACGTTCCCATAAGTTGTGGAATATGAATTCAGTGTAAGATTTACCAGGAACAGCCTTATTTTAAATATCCGAGCCAGAATCAGGTCGAATTCAGGGCTTCGTCGCCCTTGCCGGCTGCACCACTGAGACCATGCTTATAGACCTAGCCATTCATTTCTTTTGGGGGTGAAGGCCTTACCTGGCAGCACCCGGGAACACTTGGCTCTGTTTGGGGGTGGTGCCCAGCAGTCTTGGAGGACTGTACAGGGCTGCAGCATGCAAAGCACGTGCCCTAGCCCTGTGAACTAGCCCTTTGCTTCCGCTTAAACCCAGATTAAGATTTTTGGGCCCAAGCAATAGTACAACAGATAGGGCACTTGCACGTTGCTGACCCGGGTTTGATACCTGACATCCTGTATAGTCCCCAGAGTCCAACTAGGTGTGATTCCTGAGGAGTGTAGAGCCAGCATTAACCCCTGAGCGCTGCTGGGCCAAAACAAAACAGGGCTGAAGCGATAGTACAGTGAGGAGGGCATTTGCCTTGCCTGCAACTGACCCAGCTTCAATCCCTGGTATCCCAGATGGTCCCCTGAGCATTGCCAGGTATGACCCAAAAAAGCAAAATAGAAAAAGAAAATGGCATGTGTGTAGGTTATTAGCCTGGAGCATCGGGGCAGGGTTTTGGAACTTATGCTGTGATTCCATTTCATTCCTTTCCTTAGGTTGGAGAGTCAGGAACTGCCCCTTGCACTGTCCCCTTCTCTTTCTCTCCAGGGCTTTTGAATCACTCGTGGGAGATTTGTGTCCCTGCCACCTAGAACTGGCATGGCGGCACAACTGATGAAGCGATGTGCATGTCTCCTGAGAGAAGTCTGCCGTCTAGCCCCAGTTGTATCTCACGCTGGCCCACTGAGACTAGTTGGGGTGGCCCATAAAGTCTTTACTTCCTCAGCTACAACAGCCACTTCCAACTTCCCGGGACCCTTGTCAGAACTTGTGGAGAAAGAGCAAGTGTTTACTCCGTATCCAGAGCGTCAGGAGGTGGACCAGCTCATTGAGAAGGCCACTCGGCCGGAGGATATTCTGGCCCTGCTGGGTGCTGGCCACTACCTGCACCAGAACCATGCAGCCCTCATGCTCATCCAGATCTCGCGCCTGCTGTCTGAGAAGCCAGAAGACAAAGCCAGGCTCCTGCAGGACACCCGCTTCCAGCAGCTTCTCCAGCTTGCCAATAACCAGGTGGGTTTGAGATCAGTGCTGCCCAGGTGCGTGCATGCTGGGGTCAGGAGAGCCGCCAGGGAGGCCTAGAAGGATCTCTGGGACTAGGAGTGGGTTGGGCAGGTTCAGATCTTTGAACAGAAGGATCCCCTTCTTGGGGTCCAGGGCACACTGGGGTCTTCTGCCATGAAGACCCTCCCTCCCCGACACTGAAGAAGCCAGGCACGGCTCGGTGCCCCTGTCAGGGAGGAGGGGAAGGGTCCTAGTCTGAGCCACGGGGTACATTACATGAGTGTCTTAGAATTGCATTGTGAGTGCAGTGTTTCCATAAGATCACGTAATACACAGAAAGTACTAAATTTACACACAGGAAGGGCAGTATTACCATGGAACTTTGTTGAGCATATGCCCACACCCTCAGGTCACCGAACGTTGTCTTTCTGGACATATAGCTTGAAAAAATCGCCCTGCTTGGGTCTGCATGGGAGTAAAATATTTACAACATAAAGAACAATCAAGCGTTCTGTCTTTTTGGCAGGAGTGAGAGAGTTCAGAGGGGTGAGCATATGCTTTGTATGTGGGGGGCTCAAGTTTGGTCCCTGGCAACACGTGGTTCCCAGGTTCTGGTAGGAGCAAGCATATCACCAGCAGAAGCCCTGAGCATTCACCAGACAGTTAACAAGACCCAGAGTCACTGGAGGGATAGCATAGTGGGTAGGTTGCTTAACTTGCAGGCAGCTGACCTGGGTTTGATGCCCGGCACCACATTATTCCCTGGAGCCTTGCCAGGAGTGGTCTCTGAGCCCTACAGGGGTGACACAAAAAGCAGACCCAGAACTCAGGACACACCATGAGGGTGGGGCCTGGGTAAGGAGAAACTACCGGAGTGGTGGCCAGGGGATAGCACTGGGGGCACTGCAGGGCTGCCCCTACTTGGAGACCAGGGCTGGGCAGGGCTTTCCTATCGTCGAGCTCAGGGTTGCCTTCAGCTGCCAGGTGTAGGTCCCACTGCTGAGACGGTGGGGGGCAGGTGTGGAATGGGGTGGTGACCCCTTGGGTGTCTGGCACATGTGTGGGAATGCCCGTACCTCACAGGAGCTGGTGGTGCCAGCAGGGAGCCAGCTTCTCGTTCCCTGTGTGTTAGGGAGACTCAGGCCTATTGGCAGCACGATGTCCTTTTACCCACGTATCAGCATTCCTCCCCCCGACATGCATCGCTGTCCCATGCCCGGGTGTAATTAGTGCTTACGTGCGTGGCTTTGAAGCCTCATGTTTCCAGAAAATGATGCAACAGCACTGCTGGTAGACATGGGACTGGAGCAGTTATGGCTTTACTGTCTTTCCTGGAAAGAAATATTTCAGTGACTGAACGTTGTATTGACGTTAAGAAGGTGATGTTGATTGATGAAACTGGCCTTAAAAAGCTTAACTGGCAGGTGACTGTCCTAGGCTCGATCCCCAGTGCTGCATAGGGTTCTCCGAAGTGCTGATTGTCCCGAGCGCAGTACAGCTGCGTGGGTTCCACCCCCCAAAATGCCACAGGTGGCAGAAGTGGAGAGACTACAGAAGGCCGAGCACATGCTTGGTTTGCAGGAGGCCTGGGTCTGTTTCGTGGTGCCCCCTTGCCACACCCCAATCAAGGCCTAACTGGCCCTTGGCCTTGAGTTGGTGTTGTGTCTGGTTGGCTGAGGTCAGATCACTCACACAGAGAGCTGAGTGTCTGCCTGCAGCCACTGCAGTCCAGCTGGTGCTCAGGAGTCAGGAATGTCACCCAGTGCCTGCTTGCGGGTGGCAGTGAATAACTCGGGCTTACTGATGGAGGCGGGGAGAGAGGAGCTCCACCGCATGGCTCCTTAGAAAGTTCTAGCCTTCGAGTGGCCGGGAGCTGGCCCTGGCTTCTCCAGCAACACCCATGTGACCCCACATCTCCCTCCAGGTCACCGCCGTCTGGCATGGAACCCTGGTGAAGCTGCTCCGCAGCCTCTACACGCTACCGCTGCCTGCGGCCTCCCGGGAGCTGCGCTCAGTGGAGCAGGAGGTGCGCTGGCGCCTGCGCAGGCTCAAGTACAAGCACCTGGCGTTCCTGGTGGAGTCCAGTGCTGGCTACATGCAGGGCAGACACTCCCAGGAGCTGCTCACTGAGCTGCTTGTGCATCTGGAGCGGCGCTGGGCGGAGATTGAGGATGGCCGCACACTGGTCGCCATCATGATGAAGACAGGGCACCTGTCGGAGTCTCTGATGACCCGACTAGAGGACAAGGTAGTGGTGCGGGCTGCCCTCTGCCCAGGCTCTGGTCTGGGCTGTGGCCTGGGTGCCCTGTGGAGGGGTGTGGCGTGGGCATCAGTGGCCATGTGGGGACTGCTGTGCCTGGGCTCCCGGAGGGCGGGTGCAGGGAGGCTGCAGGTTCTGGACTCTGGCCTTGCTTTGCTCACACAGCCTTGGGGTGGCGGACAGGCCCCATGCCCACTTCCCTCCAGCACTTCTGAGAGATGCTGCATGACCCCTGGGCCACCTGTGCCCACCATCGCACAATGGCTTGTGCTCGGGCCCCAATGCCCTCCTCTGGCTAGGGGTATTGGCTGTGGGGCTCTGGATCCAGCCCAGGAGGTAGGGGTGGGTGGGGGCAGGCCCTGCACAGACGAGCCTGGGCCCAGGGAGCTCAGGCCCAGTTGCTGTCTCGCAGGGGCCGCACTTCAGGGACCCCCGGGCCCTGGGCCACCGGCTGATAGCTGCCGGCTGTGGTTGACAGTGCCTGGAATTGGTGGAGCAATTTGGCCCCGAAGAGCTGCGAAAGGTGCTGGTGACACTGGCCACTCAGAACCGGCGCTCGGTCCCCTTGCTGCGGGCCATCTCTTACCACCTGGTCCAGAAGCCCTTCACCCTCTCCAAGAACATTCTCCTAGACCTGGCCTATGCATACGGTGAGCCTCGGGGAAGCTGGCCCCAAAGGCTGCCACAGCAGCAATGACCCATGGACTTGAAACTTGGGGATAAGTTTGGTCACAGACACTGAGAGGCCAGGGTGGATGGGGGGACCAACAGGCGACCTCTGACCCTCACCAGAGCATCCTCGCCCTGCTCTCCCGAAGGCAAACTCAGCTTCCACCAGACTCAGGTGTTCCAGCGTCTGGCCGCCGACCTGCTTCCCTGCGTGCCCAGTCTCACGACCAGTGAGGTCGCCCGTTGCACCAAGTCCTTCGCCTTCCTCAAGTGGCTCAACCTGCCCCTGTTTGAGGCCTTCACGCAGGTGAGCCCAGGGCGGGTGGGGGCAAGCACACAGTTCTCACCGCCCGGGAGGGAAGCTGCAGGTGAACAGTCCAGGATTCCCGCGCCATGCTGCTCTGCTCTCGCTCTGTGGCGGCGCGGCCCTCACCATCCTGCCTTACCTGCCTCCAGCACCTGCTCAGCAGAGCCCAGGACGTCTCTGTGCCTCACCTGTGCAACGTGTTGCTGGCCTTTGCCCGTCTTAACTTCCACCCGGAGCAGGGGGACAAGTTCTTCAGCCTGGTAGGGAGGGACAGAGTCCCTGGGGGCTCCTGGGCTCCCCAGAGGTCCCGTGAGCGAGCAGCCGTGCTGCATGTGCCCTCACGTGACCACATCCTCCTCTTTAGGTGCTTGCTGCTTAGTGTCTCTGGCCGTGGGCAGGAAAGGGCAGGCCACTGGGACCTGGTGCCATGAGCCTTCTTACTGCCCTCGTTGCCCTGAATTTGGAGTGGGGGGTTCTGGAACCTTCCATGAGGAGACTTCACAGCCGCAGCCCCGAACAGACCCTGTTTCCTCTGCCCTGCTCAGGTACACGAGAAACTGGGGCCAGAGCTGGCTGAGCTGGACGCAGCCCTGCAGGTGGACGTGGTGTGGGCACTGTGTGTGCTGCAGCAGGTCCGGGCCACGGAGCTGCAGCAGGTGCTCCGGCCCGAACTGCATGGCCAGTTTCTAGGTGAGCCTGGGCCTTGGCCTCCTGCCCAGCACCTCGGCCCCGTGGGCCTAGTTGGCATGTGGCGCACTCAGGCTAGCCTGGAACCCCAGTGCTCCTCTGTCCTCTCCCCAGGGGCCCGGTCACCAAAGGACCAGAGCATCTTCCAGAAGCTGCTGCACATCAACGCCACTGCCCGGCTGGAGCTGCCCGAGTACACGGGCCCCCTGCTGCCCGCCTCCGCCCTGCCACCCCAGCCCTCAGCCCCTGACCCAAAGATGACCCCTTTGCAGAAGGAGCTGCAGGAGACCCTCCGGGGGCTGCTGGGAGGCCCCGAGCGGGGCAGCTTCACGGTGCCCACGCAGTACGGCTGGGTTCTGGGTGAGGATGCCCTTTGCACTCGCCTTCCGCTCCCGGCGCCCGGTGCAGGCTCGCGTCTGCCTGACCGTCCACTCTCGGGGGCCTCTGCCATCTGTCCCCTGGGCTTCCTGCCTCCCTGGCTTCTGCAGTAGGGGGATCTCCCAGAACCGCCTCCTCACCCCCTCCAGATGCTGAGGCGCTTCTGGACACCGAGGGTCACTTCCTGCCCCTGCGGGACTTCGTGGCCCCACATCTCACCCAGCCTGCCGGGAGCCAGCCATTGCCCTCTGGGGCCAAGAGGTAGGTGGGATTCGTTCCCAGGGCTGGGCTCCGGGCTTTTTCTGGCCAGAAGAGCGACCAGCAGCCCTGTCTCCTCCCAGGCTGGCCTTCCTGCGCTGGGAGTTCCCCAACTTCAACAGCCGCAGCAAAGACCTGCTGGGGCGCTTCGTGTTGGCCCGGCGCCACGTGCTGGCCGCTGGCTTCCTGGTGGTCGACGTAAGTCCAGAGACAGTCCTGTGTGCTGTGGTCAGTGTGAGTCAGTCACCCCCGTGTGTTGGTTGGTACCTCTGCATGCTCAGGGCACCCTCATGTGGCCTACCTGCAGATCTGCTAAGGTCCTTCCCTAGGAGCCTGAGCCCTGCTCCCTGCTGCCCTGTGTGCCCGAGTAGAGGTTCATCACGGTTTCAGTCCTGCCCTCGCCTCCCTGCACAGCACAGCCATAGCCAGTGTCCCTCCCTGTCTGACCCCCTCTCCCCTCCCCCAGGTCCCCTTCTATGAGTGGCTGGAACTGAAGTCAGAATGGCAGAAAGGCGCCTACCTCAAGGACAAGATTCGCAAAGCTGTGGCCGAGGACCTGGCCAAGTGACTTGCCTTGTGGGGCCCTGGGCAGGCAAGAGGGGGCGCTGAGGACCAGCTGTGGTGCAGACCTTGGCGGGTGCACAGCTGCAGCCCCAGGCCCTCTTGTGAAAATAAATCTGTCATTTTGGGTTTCGACACCAGGAGGCTGCCCCCAGCTCTGTCACCACCTCCCCATCAGCTCGTCAGCTCTGGCACACAGAGACTAGGGGCCGGTGCCTCTGGAAGCCGAGGGTCAGCCGATGTGTCCCCTCCAGCCCTCCATCTGCCCGGCCTCTGTTGCCGTGGAGGGGCCCTCTATTCCTGTGGCCAGTGGTTCCCGCACCTGGCCTGGTGTTCTGGCCAGCTCCGGACACTGGCCTTACCCTGCTGTCCTTGGGGAGTGGCATGGGCTAGGGGCTGGGCTTGCCAAACCGGGAGCTGCCCAGGTTGCATGCTCCCCTGATGTCCACGGGGCCTGGCCTGCCAGAGTCCCGCCGGAGTCCCGCTGGGCAGCAGCATCGCCCTCTCACTCGGGCCTCCCCAAGAGCCCACCCAGGAGGACGGGGCTGAATCAAGAGGAAACGGGCAACTCCCAGCCCTCGTACTGGACGTGTCCAGTCTCAGTGGCTCGAGGCTTGAGAGTCTAAAAGAGCCAAGGTGCTGACACACTGGTCTTGACCTTGGGGCAGGGGCTGTCCAGGTTCCCCTGTGCCAGAGGGTATGCTTAGATGCCACAGAGGAAGTGGGGACATTGTCCTACCCAGACATCGGTTTTTGTTTTGACTTGAATTGAGGTAATGTTGCTTTATAGGTTAGTT
The DNA here is from genome assembly GCF_027595985.1 of Sorex araneus. Classification (NCBI taxonomy): domain Eukaryota; kingdom Metazoa; phylum Chordata; class Mammalia; order Eulipotyphla; family Soricidae; genus Sorex; species Sorex araneus. Next base: position 11,740,054 of record NC_073308.1, read on the forward strand.
TGGTTTGTGGGGGACACACCCAGCGATGCTCAGGGCCCCTCCAAGCAGGGCTCAAGGGAACCTACAGTGCTGGAGCTCGAACCCAGGTCAGCAGGTGCAAAGGCAGTGCTTTCCCTCTGTGCTTTTCCTCTGCAGCTTTCTGGCCACCAAGTACTGTTGGAGGAGTGTTCTTTGTACTTTAAGTGGCCTGAGAGGTATCAGGAACAAAACCAGTGTCCCCTCACTGCCAACCCAGAGTCCAGGGCCCTGCATGGTCCAGGGCCGTGCAGAACCCCCCACCTTTCAGCCCTCTTGCAGCTCTCATGGGACTTCAGTTCTGCACTCCTGTGCTCTGCTTTGTCCTCACATGCTGTGGGCTCATCTGTGTCTGCTCACAGGTCTCTGTTCAGCTCACCCATCCACTTTAAGGGCAGTTTCCCCTCCCAGGCTGCCTATGCGTGTGCGCGTGCGTGTACTTGCAAGTTTTCTCTCCAGGCCTATGCGCCGCTGCCCACTTTCTCCTCTGCGGCGTCTACTAGGCTGCAGGCGTCTACGTTGCTTTAAGACCTTGGCCCAGAGGTACAGAAGGCACTGGTGCTTGCCGTTGCACAGTCAACCCCATCTCTATCCCCACTGCAGGGGGCAGTGTTCCTTCAAGAGTGGAAGCTGAGGGACAGGACACTGCACAGCACCAGTCCCCTCACGCTGCCCTTCTGGGACCGGTGGCCACCTGCAGCCTGGATTGGCACTTGAGCAGGTCTGTAGGGAGTCGCCTCTGGCCTTGAGGAACGGGTGCTCTTCGCCCGTGACCCTACGCCTAGGTCACTTTCCTTGTTGCCGTCCCATGGGTGATTCAGCCCCAAGTGGGGTGCTTGTGTGGCCCAGATCACCGAACTTCCCGAGTCCTCGCCTTGGCCATTGCACTGGTGCTTTGTGCCCATGCTTCCTGACCCCTAACGGGTACTTTCACTGTGGTATTTGCCCACACCCTAGTTGTGCTTTTTTCTGAGCTCCGAGAGTGTCTGCAGGACAGTTGATGGAGCTGCCTTTGTCGGGATGTGCTTGTTCTGTGTGATCTGCTTGAGGACCTGCTCTGATAGGGGACTTGGTTTCTGTGCAACTCAGGGTGGCTGTTGTCGCGTCACTCCATCTGCTGAAGAGGCTGTGCTTTCCCATCACATATTTGGTCTTCTATAAAAAGTCAGAGACCCAGTTTGGGGGTCTCTGCTGCTGACCTTGTGGGCTGTCCTTCCGCCATTACATGGTCACAGTTATTACGGCTATAAAGTCAGCCTTAATGTTAGGAAGAGTGAGTCCATGCTTTTTTCAAAATTGTTTTGGTTTTTCTCATTCCATTGCTTTAACGTGATCATATCTACAGAAGCACTGAGAGTTTACAGGACCTTAAGAAGACAATAGAATCGATCATGCAATAGACCCAGTTTGGGAAGAACCAAGGCCTTTACTGTGGGGTCTTCTGGTCTGTGGACAGAGCCGCACAGGGTTACGTACATTTGTTTGAGGTTTCTTGGTAAGTGCCTTGGCTTTTCCATGTCATTTCTATTTCTTCATTTCCACTCTGTATCTTTCCGTTGCTTTAAGACCTTGGCCCAGAGGTACAGAAGGCACTGGTGCTTGCCGTTGCACAGTCAACCCCATCTCTATCCCCAGAACCACACGTGGTACCACAGTCACCGCTCAGTTCACTGAGAGTGACCTATGAGGACTGCTCAGTGTGGCACCAAATAATCATGCCCTCGATTCCCGGAAATATGTGACTGTCACTGTGGTTGACTCAACGACCTCAAAGAAACTGCCTCCTCTCAGCCCTCCCCCACACCACCAATTTCCCTGTTTGGAAGTCACGTATGAACGGGATCACACGAGTGTGTTCTGTGACCAAGCTCCATTATGTTCCCATGTTCTTCCATGTGGTAGCATATGGCATCCAGCCCTTTTCTCAAATGGACATGAGTTATTTCTTTGTATAAATTCCATAATTGGTTTGTTTATTTGTATGTTGGTGGATCCTTGCACCTCTTGACTAATCGGAATAATATTGCAGTAAGCATTCCTGTATAAACATGTCTTTATTTTCCTTGTCTGTTCAGGCTAATTGCTGGGGCGCGTGGTTTGGAGAACCCTAGAATGCTGTAGGCAATTCTCTGTGCACCTGAGAGAGAGGACAGTGGGGAAGATGCTTAGCTTGCAGAAGGCTGACACAGGTTTTATCATGACACCCCAGAGAGTTTCCTGAGCCCACCAGAAGTGATCTCTGAGCACACCTGGGCAGCACTGTCGTAGCACTGTCATCCCATTCATCGATTTGCTCAAGCGGGCACCAGTAATGTCTCCATTGTGAGACTTGTTGTTACTGTTTTTGGCATATCAAATACGCCACAGGGAGCTTGCCAGGCTCTGCCGTGCGGGTGGGATACTCTCGGTAGCTTACTGGGCTCCCCGAGAGGGACAGAGGAATCGAACCCGGATCAGCGTGTGCAAGGCAAATGCCCTACCCATTATGCTATTGTTCCAGCCCTTGGGGTGTTTTTCTATCTCAATTTTGGGTTGTTCATTGCAAGTTTATAGAAATTAGGTGTGTCCTAATTTTTTGGTTGCAGTTAAGATTTTTTGTTTTATGTGGGGCGGGGAGGAGGGTGCACGGAGGCCACGTCCACCGGTGCTCAGGGCTTGCTCCTGGCTCTGCATTCAGGGATTGAACATGGGTCAGCTGCGTCCAAGGTGAGCTCCCTCCCCCCTGTACTATGCTCCAGTCCCTGTTCACAGCCTCCTAAGGGATATGTTATCCCAGTTCTTTTATTCATTCCATGTGTCTTTATTCTGGGGACATATTCACAGTAGCTCTCTCAGACTTTATCCCTCAAACACGGCACCTGGCTGCTCCCATAGGTAGGTTTGATATTCAAGCAATTGTTCATTTCTTTGAAGTTGTTGGATTCATGAGTATAAAGTTGTTCCCTCAGTGCCATATGATGTCTTCAGGTCATCTGTTGCCAGGCTTTGTTTGCAGTCTTCAGAGGAACAGAGAGAGGGAGAGAGAGAGAGACTCTGGAGATCAGGAACTGCCACCTGCAAACAGCGTCAGGAGAGCTGTGGCTCAAAGAACCGTTTTTGTTTTTCTTATTCCTATTTTCCTGTTTTTAATTGTGCCTTTTACTAGTTCGTTCTTTTTTGGTTTCTTTGGGGCACTTGTCAGCCATCAGGGAAACAGCCAGCCTCTTTGGAAATCTCTTCGAAGCAGCTGTGCCACGCCTCTGCTGCTTTAGCTGTGGATCCTGCTATGGCGGAAGTTGTTCTTTAAAACAGGCCTCTTGATCCATGAATTATTCACAATACTCTACTTACTCCCCAGCGCTTGCAATCTTCTATTGATTTCTAGTTTGAGTCCTCTGAGATTTACGTTCTCTGATTTCAGTTCTTCTAAATGTGCTCTTTGTTCCACGACCTGGGACTTGATCTTGATTAAATATTCCTCACTTTATATTCTTGGGCTGGGAAGATGTCTCAAGGGCTGGACTATTCACTTTGCCTGTGGGAGGCCCATGTTTGACCCTAAGCACTGCATGAGCCCCCCAAGTGTCAGTGGCTGTGGCAAAAATCACACACAAAATTAAGTAAACTCTTGTGTTCTGCTGTTAAGAGTATTCTCTGTTTTGGATGCCGGTGGTGCTGTGCCTGGATCTTCAGTATCTGTTGGTTTTTGTGATGGATGGATGGTCAAGCTTGTGGCTGCAATTATGGATTTGCCCCATTTTTCCCTTGGTTCATGTCAATTGTTGGGGATTTGGGGCCACACCCAGAGATGCTCAGGGTTTACTCCCAGCTCTGCACTCAGTAATCACTCCTAGCAGTTGGTGTACACACAGATGTATCTTCCTCGTCGGTAAATCTGTTATATAACTCCTCCCTCTGCCTCATAATTTTCTTTGCTGTAAGTCAGTTTCCTCAAATATTAAGATAGTCACTCCTACTTTTGCATTTTGGTTTATGTTTGGTTAATTTTATTTGTTTTGGGGACCACACCAACTGTGCTCAGAGTTTACTCCTAGCTCAGGAGATCTATGGGATACTGGGGATCAAACAGGGTACACAGGCCCGTGCCTTAACCATGTGCTCTCTCCAGCATAACAGAAAAGGATGGACCACATCAGCAGTCACCAGACAGGGCTGCAGAGATGGTACAGCAGAGAGGGCACTTGCCTTGCACACGATTGACCAAGCTTGATCCCTGGTACAGCCTGTGGTCCCCCCAACACCACAGGAGTAAGACCTGAACACAGCCGGCTTGGACCCAGTAACCCCACAACCTGTCCCACCCCCAAAAAGCACTCGTCTCTATCCTTGTCTGTCCTGTTCTGTTCTGCCTGTTACTGGACTCGCAGAGCTTTTATAAGCAGCACAGCCCCATGCCCTTGGTTTGGTGGCGTTCGGCCATGCGTGGCTCTGTGCTCAGAAATGACTTCGGGTAGTGTTCAGGGGACCAGATGCAGCAGCACTGGGGAGTGTGAGCAGAGTCAGGTTCCCCTTCATGGCCCAAGGCTCACGTGGTTATTTTTTACCCAGCAGTGCTCAGTGACTGTTCCCTAGTTTAGCTGCTCCTGGTGGTACCAGGGATCAAACTCAGGCCTTTTAGCCTGTGAATTTATATTTCAGTGTGCTTCATTTGCTATTCTAGACTTTGGGGATTTTTTTTAGGGGTGGGGGGCAGTGCCAGTGCTCAGGGGACCTGAAGACTGCCCCTGGGCATGTGGGTGAAAGGATGCTGGAAGGGCTGTGATGATGGGATCCCAGAGTCACATCCAGCATTGCTCAGGGGCCTGCAGCACTGGACCTGGGATGCGCAGGAGCCCCTGTGCTCGGGTTCAAACCCAGGTCGGCATGTACAGGGCACACACCTTACCCTCCGGCTCTCTCGGGTCCATGTAGCTTAGGGAGGTGCTGGGCAGGTTGTTTTAAAGTCTCTCCTTATTGCCAGTCATCTCATTTGTTGGTGGATTGTTTCTTTTCCTTTTTCACCTCACTCTCCTGTGGTGTAAGAACTCTTGGTCATGGTCTTGAGGGCATCGCCTTGTCTGCTGTTCGGGTGCATGTGCCCAGAGCTGTCTGTGGGCTGACTTGGTTTGACTGCTTTGTGTGGAATTTGAACTGAGGCATTCAGCTTCCACTGACCTGTCTTCCTGTGTGTCGGGGAAGTTTTGCTTCTCCATGGGACACCTGTTTTGTTTCCCCACATTTCTGCTTTTTCTTCCATTGAAATGAAGACTTTCAGTGCTTTCCTTTTTTCATTCCTTTTGCTTTGAAGTCTTCACGGATGGGCTTGCTAGTGAGATGTCACTTTCATTTTCTGTCAACTAAGAATGTCTTTCAGGGGCCCAGAGTGATGGTTTAGTGGGGAAGGGGCTTGCCTTGAGCACAGCAGACTTAGGATCAGTCCCTGGCACCCCATAAACAAACAAATCCTTGGGGCCAGATCTATAGTACAGCGGACAAGGCTGTGGCCACAACCTTGCTTGTGGCCAACCCAGGTTTGATCCCCAGCATCACATGGTCCCCAGACCCTGCCAGGAGTGACCCCTGAGAACTGAGCTAGGAGTCTGCCCTAAGCACAGCTCAGCATAGCCCAGAAATAATTTTTTTTTCTTTTTGGGTTACACCCAGCAATGCTCAGGGGTTACTCCTGGCTCTGCACTCAGGAATCACTCATGGCAGTGCTGGGGGACCACATGGGATGCCGGGGATCGGACCCGGGTTGGCCATGTGCAAGGCAAACGCCCTCCCCGCTGTGCTATGGCTCCAGCCCCTGGTGTCATCCCTTTGGCTTGGCTCTCGAGATTGCTCTGTCTTTAATTCACAGTTGAATTATGAAGTGTCCATGTGAATTTTCTTAATTTCTCGTATTTGAGATTTGCTCAGCTGCTTTTCCTCTTTTGCTTCATTTGGGACATTTCTATCAACGGTTGTTTTTTGTCCTCCCCCCCCCTTTTTTATTGAATCGCCTTGAGATACACAATTACAAATTTGTTCATGATTGGGTTTCAGTCGTACAATGCAACCGTCATTTCCTTGAATTGTTTTCTTTTTTCACTCCAGCCTCTCCTCTCCTGGGACTCCGGCTGTGTGAATGGTCAGTCTTCTCTTGTCACCCAACTTCCTGATTCTTGATGCAATTTTTTCCTTCAGTGTGCTTTTTAACCCCTGTTCAATTGGCATGTCATCAGCGTTCTGTCAGTGTGTGTGTGTGTCATCCCTGAACGCAAGTGCTCTATCTGGCAAGTTTCCCATGTCTGTGATTGTTCTGCAATCTTCATTTGCTTCTTTCTGTTGTCTGTTTCTTTGAGGGAGAGAGGACAGTGGGGGTTGGTCCACACCAGGCAGTGAGGCAGCCTAGAGCTCAGAATGACGCTGTGTGACTGGGCATTGAACCAGGGTTGCAGCTGTGCGCAAGGTAAAATACTGTCTGTGTGCGCAGTTCCGTTTTTTTTTTTTTTTTTATTTTACCAGCAGCATCTGCAATCCTCCTCCTCCTCCCTCTTTCTCCTCTTCCTCCTTCCTCCTTTTTTTTCTTTTTTTTTTCAGTTCACACCTGACTGTGCTCAGGGATCACTCTTGGCAGGGCTCAGGGGACCATATGAGGTGCCAGGGAATGAACACGGGTCAGCCACATGCAAGGCTAATGCCCTCCCCACCGTACTATCACTCCAATCCATTTTTTTCATGCCCATTATGATGCCCTGGAATGAAATAAGGGTGATGCATTTTGCAGCCAGTCATCCTGCTTAGGTCTCACCTGAGGTGCTGACTGCAATGATAAAGCAGCATCCGGAGACTGGCACTCGGTCAGCTTCATGTGTCCTGTGCTGGACTCAGCTGACACTGTAAAATGTTGAAGGGATGGATCACGGGTGCTTCTTTTGCCCAGGTTTTCTGCCACTGCAGACTCCTCTGGAGCCGTTGGTGGGGTTGTGGCAGGAGCACCCCTGGGAACTGATCGTGCTCCCAGCGCACATTGGCTCGAGTTTGAGTGCTCCTTTTCACTGCAGTTGGAGTTGCAGAAAGGACCTTGTTGCCAGGCCACACTGGAAGCCCTCAGGCCCTGGCACAGAGCAGCAGAAAGTGGGTCCAGCCGAGGCTGTGGTACATGGTTAGGAGTTGAGGAGCAAGGTGGTGTGGCTGTCACTGGGGGTCAAATGCACTGGCTCTACGAGTAGCTAAAGGGACACAGGGGCAGAGCTTCAGTGGGGACTGAAGCTGGAGGGGCAGGGGGCACCTCGGCCCCACAGCCCCATGCTGCCAGCCCAGGACCACCACGAGCGTCCCGCCCCTTTCTCGCCAACAATGGCTGCACTCATTCCTGCCCTAGACCATCGCTTTCATCTGTGCCCGCCTCCCCCGCGCCTGGCACTGGGTGCTACAATCCGAGAGCTAGGCCGTGGGGGGGGGGGGGGTGTGGAAAGCACAGGGCAGCTGCGTCTCCAGTCTGCCAGGACCCTGCACAGCCCGGGGACCGCTCGGTCAGAAGAGCAGGGATGCCTGGCGCGCCTGCGCCTGTTGCCAGGGAGATGGGAGGCTGTTGCCAAGGCGACCGACGACTGCGTGGAGCAGCCAATCAGAGTGGGACTGCGGCTCTGGTTCACCGCTAGGATGGAGCCCCGGGAACGGGCAGGGCGCCCCAGCCCAGGCGGCTGGGGATCGGCGTCTCCGAAGCGAGGTGACGCTGCTGCCGCCTCCCAGAGCCCCCAGGCCCCCGCCCCACCCCCGCCCCGCTTTCTGGCGGCCCCTGCTCCAGGGAGGAGCGGTGCTACCTCCCCCGTTCTACACTGCTGCTGAAGGGCAGATGCCGCCGCGGCATAGGTGGGTCCGGGGGGCCGCGGTCAGGGAGGGCCCCGCCCCGAGCCCCCTGGCGAGCCCCGCAGTGCCCGGCCCCGCGCACGCTCGCTGGGCGCTGACGTGGCCGCTGACAGCAGCCAGCGCCGCCCCGCGCCCCTCCCGCCCGCCGAGGGGCGGCGGCCGCGCAGTCTCGGGACCGCACGGACGGACCGACGGACGCGCCTCCGCGGGAGCAGAGCTCGGCGCACGGCCAGGCCATGCCCGGGGAGGCCGCCCGCGCTGAGCTGCCTCCGGCCGAGACAGAGGGGCCGGGGCGCCAGACAGGTGAGGCCGCGGCCCCTCCCTACCACCTCCACCTCGGCGCCCCTGTCCCCGCACCCGCCCCGCCCCGCCCCTCAGACCCTACCCTGGGATCCGGCCCCATTCAAGGGCGGGATGGAGCTGGCAGGGCCCCCGGAGCCCCAGCGAGGCGGCAACATCCCGCGCCCATTGTCTGAGCTAAGCTGCAGGCCGGCTGCTCTGGAGTGCAGAGTGGGGCCTCCTTGCACCCCAGTCTTGGGACCCTGCCCCGCCCAGGTGCCTGTGGGACCCCCCTGGGACCGGGTTGCTGAGGCTGGGGAAGGAAGTAAAGGCCTACAGCAGCTCCTGAAAGAGGGAGGAGCGGGCTGGGTTGGGGGTGAGGTGTGGAGCAGGGGTTGGGGCCAGACTACGAAGGAGGCAGCTGGACAGGGGCTCCTGTGCGGCTCCAGCACAACCAAGGGCACCTCTGGGAGAAGTCACCTGAGGTGGACGGGCTGTCCAGGCCGGGGCCTGGGCTCCAGGGAGGGGACACAGGCTCCAGCCAGCACCATACACTGCGATGACCTTGATGCGCTGGTCCTTTGCCCCCTGCAACCTCCCAGCGCAGGCAGCAGTCCTGCCCCACCCCAAGAACCAGTGGGCTAGAAACACCAGCAGCTGGGTGCTGAGCCACACCCACTGCCCCCCCCCAGGCTAGTATCTCTCCTGTCCCCAGGGACCCTCCTGCTCTGTAAGTCGAGCCCCTGCAGTGTCAGTGTGGAGTTGCCTGGCATTGCCCAGCCCCACGATTCCTGGCCCACCCTGCCAGTGTGCTGGGCCTGAGCCACTGAGGCTGAGATATCCTCGGGTGGCCACCTATGAGTGTGGCAGAGCAGGGACACCTGGACACCCCCGCCCCAAGGACAGGGCAGAGCCCTTGGATGGTGACCCCACAAGGGGCCCACCCAGATACCCCCAGAGGAGCCCCAGAGCAGGACAGGACTTTGGAAGCACCAACACTGACACCCTCCTGTCGGGCTGCCCTGCCTCTGGCCACAGCCCAACACAGACACTGAGGGAGCACAGGCAGCCAGGGTGCAGCAGAGGGCATGAAGCGGGGTGAGCCCGCAGAGCATGTGAAGGCCCCCGATGTGAGCACTGAGCGGGAGCTGGGAGAACTTTCTGGAAGAATCTGTTTGCTCCCTGGCACTCCCTCCCTCCTCAGCACTGTTGTGAGAGCCTGGAGGCCCCCAGCTCCCGGCACCACTGGTCCCTACTCTAGAAAAGCAGCTGCTTGAGATCCCTCTCCCACCCTGCCCAGCCACCCTCTGCTTTTCCAAGCGACTCGTCCCGGGGACACCCCCCCATCCCTGTGTGTGGCCACTCCCGGGACAGACCTGTCCTCTCACGTCTTTCTCTCCACAGATCTGTCCTGCCATGTGGTGGTGGCCACCAGCCCCAGAGGGGAGCCGCTGGAGTGCGCCCTGAGCCCTGGGCCCAGCCCCCTGGGCCTCAGCTTCCTGCCCAGCAAGACAGGTGCCAGGCCCCCACCTGAGGGAGCCAGCTGGGATGCGGGACCAGGCAGTGCCCCCCTGGCCTGGGCCGACTCCACAGAGGGTGCTCCTAGCCCCAAGACCCCTGAGATTCTGCCCGCAGAGGGCCTTCTCCCGGCCGCCCTGGAGCCTCGGATTGTGATGGGCGAGGAGACACAGTGGGGTGCTGCCCTGACAGAGCCCAGCGAGCAGGAGGGGGGGCCCTGCGGACTGAGCCCCCCACCTGAACCGTGTTCTCAGGGCCACTCTCCTGTGCCTTTGCCCACCTTGGAGCCCGAGTCCTACTTCACACCTCCGTCCACCCCCAACACCGCCTGGGGGCATGGCCAGGGCCAGCGGGACATGCCAGCAGAGTCTGGAGACTCGCCACCCACCTCGCCCTCTGGCTCCTACATCACAGCAGATGGGGACAGCTGGGCCTCATCCCCCTCCTGCTCCCTCAGCCTGCTGGACACTGCCTCGGGCTGGGGCCGCTCCCCTCTGGGGCCCATGGAGGGTGAGTGGGTGCAGCCTCCCACAGGCCAGCCCAGCTCCTCTTCCCCTGAGTCCAGCCTGTCCGAAGACAGCAGCTTTTCTTGGAGCCAGGAGGGCCACTTGGACCTGGACTTCCTGGCCAACGACCCCATGATCCCCGCTGACCTCCTGCCCTTCCAAGGCAGCCTTATCTTCCAGGTGGACACCATGGAGGTGACACCACTGCCTCCCGAGGAGCAGGAGGTGACCTCGGAGGACGGGGATGCGGAGGATGACAGCACCTTTGCCTCCTCCCTGCAGTCACTGTCTGATCTGTCCATCACCGAGGGCGTGGACGAGGCCTTCGCCTTCAGGGATGATGCCTCGGCGACCTCCTCGGACCCTGACTCTGTGTCCTATGCTGGGGCGGATGACGAGCAGCTGTATAGCGGGGAGCCACACGCTCAGCCTTCTGCTCTGCTGCAGGACAGCGACAGTGGGGGCCCGGGGTCCCATGTCCCAGAGGGCGAAAGCACCTGCGCCCCTGAAAGCCAGGGCCCCCCTGCAGCCGATGACCCCCACGATCTGAAGAAAGCCCTAGGCCTCACTGGGCCAAGTCCTGGAATCAGGAGTGCAGAGACTGGCTCCAGCACGGGACCAGCACCGACGACTGCAGCCACAGCCCAGCCCCTGCAGCAAGGAGCCGGGGCAGCCTTGGGCCATGAGTCCCCCACGTTGCAGAGAGAGCTGGGCGTCGTGCACGGCCCAGACTCTCGGGAATATTTGGAAGAAGCAGCCGCAGGCCTTCCCGAGGTGGTCAGTCCTGAGCCCCAGCAGGGACCGACAGGCCGGCCCCTGCTCCCGGAACCGAACCCGCAGGCCCCGAACACCCACGCAGCCTGCAGCCCAGGGGCCGAGGCTGGAGCCAGCACCGCCCAGCAAGAAGCAGGCGGGGCCTTGTGGCAGAGGCCAGCCCCCGAGAGGGCTATGGACAGACCTGCGGGAGGCCCAGCGCCCGGTGCAGACCCCCGCGCGCACCGGGCCTCACCTGGGCCCCGGCCACGCTTGCATACAGGTGACAGGGTTCGGCCCCCGCTGCCCCTGGAGGAAGCCCCAAGGGCCAGGCAGCAGGGTGAAGGGGCCCCAGAGCCAGCGAGGGAGGGTGCTGGGCAGGTCCGCGGGGCGGGGGGAAACCCAGTGGCGGGGAGGGCAGGCCTAGGGCGCGCTGCGGCGGTGGGCGCACAGGCCGTGGGGGACTCATGCTCAGAGGCTCAGTCCGGGACGCGCCCTGCACCCGCCCCACCCCGAGGCCCCTGCTCCCCTCAGCCCCCCACTTCTCGGGACAGGCTCTCAGGTGTCCTCACCACGGGGACAGCGCTGCCCCCCGCACACACTCTTCGCCAGGGCTCCTGGGAAGCCGGGGTGGAAGGGAAAGGGCCCCTACGCTCTCTGGGCCCCCGGCCGCCCTGGGCAGCCCCGCAGGCAGCGGGCACCATCTCAGGGACCACGGACACTCCCAGGGCCAGGCAGCAGGTCAGTCTCCCTGCCCACTCCCCGGTCCTCAGCCTCAAGGTGCCCCCCGAGGGGGACACCCAAGCCAAAGACTCCGCCTCCAGGGCTTCGACCCCCTGCCACGTGCCTCCTGGTTCTGGGCCCCGGAGCCCAGCCCGCCTGTGCCGACCCCCGGCCGCGCTGCCCCAGAATGACCAGGACAGCCCAGAAGAAGGTGAGGGGCCTGGAGAGGGGACGGCAGGCGCGGACCCCGCCCGGGAGGTGTTGAACTAGCAGGGGTGAGCCGCCCACACTCTGTCCCCAGGCTCCGGCCAGCACTCGGACAGCCACGGCGAGTCGTCAGCCGAGCCCGAGCCGGAGGAGCAGGAGTCCCCCAGACCTCAGACGGCACAAAACCCCGCACAGGTGCTGGGTTCAGGGAGTCCTCCCCGCACTCAGGCCTCTGCCACTGCGCTCAGCCCCTCCCCTGCACCTAGAACCCCCTCAGCCCTTCCCCTGCACCTAGAACCCCCCTCAGCCCTTCCCCTGCACCTAGAACCCCCCCTCCCGCGCTCAGGCCCCACCCTTACACCTAGAACCCTCCCTCCCCACGCTCAAGCCCCTCCCTCACTCAGGCCCCGCCCCCTCCCCTGCCAGGCTCTGGAGAGCGGCAGCAGCAGTGAGGACACAGTAGCTAAAGCCAAGCAGAGTCGCAGTGAGAAGAAAGCCCGGAAGGTGGGCTTGGGCCTGGGGCTCACAGGAGGGTGGGCTGGCCAGATCACCCACCCCACAGTGATCCTTGGGGAGCTTGGGGCAATGCAGGACATGCACCCCTTCTTGTGAAACGCTGGGGCCGCCAGGTGGGCTGGGAGGGCCCCAGCAAACTCAGCTCATGTCCTGTGGTGCACGTGGGGCTCCTGGGAGCATGCAAGGGTCCTCTGCAGTGGCGCTGGACCCTGTCCCCAGCGGTGGGCCACTTTCCCGGGGCTCTGGTGATTCTCAGCAAGTGGGACCCCTGGGCTAACGTCCAAGTCTGAGCTGAGCCCCCTGCGCCCCAGGCGATGTCCAAGCTGGGCTTGCGGCAGATCCAGGGGGTCACCAGGATCACCATCCAGAAGTCCAAGAACATCCTGTTCGTCATTGCCAAGCCCGACGTCTTCAAGAGCCCAGCCTCAGACACTTACGTGGTCTTCGGGGAGGCCAAGGTGCTGCGGGCTGGGGGGAAGGAGGCTGGGGAGAGTGGGGTCCACTCACCAAATAGGAGTGGGGGTGGGGGTGGGGTGGGGGGATGGGTGGGGCAGAGCACAGTCCACCCAGGGGCCAGGGGTGGGTTGTGGCCTGCTCACCGAAACGCTGGCCCGCAGATTGAGGACCTGTCCCAGCAAGCGCACAGAGCTGCCGCCGAGAAGTTCAAGATGCCCGCAGAGCCCTCCAACCTGGTACCTGAGTCTGCGCCCGGACCGAGGGTGAAGCCCGAGCGCAAGGAGGAGGAGGAGGAAGAGGTGAGAGCCGGCGGGAGGGACGGGTGTGCTGCAGTTGCCAGGACAACTGCCACACCCCGCACACTCCCCAGGTGGACGAGACAGGCCTGGAGCTGCGGGACATCGAGCTGGTGATGGCACAGGCCAGCGTGTCCAGGGCCAGGGCAGTGCGGGCCCTGAGGGACAGCCGGAGCGACATCGTGAATGCCATCATGGTGAGCCAGGCTGGGCTGCAGCCACGCAGGGGTCCTCGCCGGGCTGCAGCCTGACCAAGCGGTTTCTTGCAGGAGCTGACCATGTAGCCGCTGACCTCTGCCACCTGCCGCCCCAGCCCCGGCTGATGCTCAATAAACGGGTGTCTGCTAGCGACTCTGCGGCTGCTGCTCCAGGGGGAGGTGCTGGGCGCCCCACACAGTCCTGGCAGTGGTCCCAGAAGGCACAGGAGGGGACATGTAGACACTTCTGGGGAGGCTGGTGTTCTTTCAGTGTCCCTCTAACCCTGGGCAGATGACTTGTCCAGAGCCTCTGGCCATCTGGTCACCTGGCTGTGGCCAAGAGTGGAGATGGTTTTGGGGGGTGGGGACGGGGGTCACGTGCACCCAGGCTAGAGAGGACCTGGGAACACATCTAATCGGAACATGGTCGATGCCCCAGCACCAGCCCTGCGCACCAAGCTCGAGAGGCCTCCCCACGAGCTCAGCATCCAACGGGGCAGCGCCGAGTGCCTGAGAGGGGTTGGGGGACACAAGAAAGGCGGAGTGCGCAGGCAGAAGACCCCAGGAGGAAAAACTAGGCTCTTGTTTTATTTTCGTTTGGGGCCACACTGGGCCATGCTCAGAGGTCACTCCTGGCTCTGTACTCAGGATTTACTCCCAGTGGTGCCAGGGATCACACTTATTGGCAACATGCAAGGCAAATGCCCGCCCCCGTCCCTCCCAACTGTACTAACTCTCCGGCCCAGGAGAAAGCAGTACTGACCATTCACAGGACAGAGTCCCCCACCTGTGGCCAGCTCAGTTGGGTTTGAGAGGGCCAGCCCCCGGACCTGCAGCTGCCCTGCGGTCCCAGATGCCTGCAGGAAGCATGCATGATCAGGAGCCTCCTGGCTCAGACCCTCGCCCTCCACACCTCGCACGTATCTTGGCTTTCCCAGCCCGACCGGCTTTCCTGCAGCCAGGTTGCCAGAGCAGAGTCTGACTGGCCAGCCAAGGGCATCCCGCCTCACGCTCAGGGCCCTTGGTTGCTCCTCACAGCACTGTCATGGTCAGGGGTACAGCTGCCCCGGGGGTGGGGTGACTTCGGGGATCCTGGCCCGGCCCCTGACCTTTCTCAGCCCTGCACCCCCATTCCCACCCAGAGAGGCACCACGCTTGGGGAACCCTAAGTTGAGAAACTGGGGTGATGAGGTGGATGGTCCGGTGACGCTCGGGGTCAGGGTCAGCTCTGGAGACCACTGGGCGGTGGGCAAACCTGGAACGAGGGCCGGGGCCTGGACTGGGGGTTCTGGCCACATGCCTGGGACACAGCTCGCCCGTCCCAGGGCCCCACGTGCAAGGAGCAAGAGCCCCACCACCCGCCTCTCCCCGGCATCAGAGAGGAGATGGATTCACATTGCTGTAAACGCATTTACGGTCTCTGAGAGCTGCAAGAGGAATGTCATGTGCAAAACGGAGCATGGCCCAGTCCATGTCCAGACCCTGCGGGTGGCAGGCCACCGCCGTGCCCCGCGACGCTCCTTCACAGTAGAGGCTGTGTGCTGAGGGCCACCAGGGCTGCAGGATGTCACGCCGAGTCCTGGTCCATGCTGCAGCCCAGTGCCTCGATGTCGTTGCTGATGTCTGAGATCATGCGGTCCCACTCGTCGCCCTCAGAGGGTGCAGACTGGTCATCAGAACTCCCAGCTGCCCTGCTGCCGTTGGAGGCAGAGGCGGAGCTCATGGCCCGCCGGTACCGACCGAAGCTGTCGGTGATGATGCCACGGCCGTCCTTGACGCCGATGGTCTCCAGGAAGTTCTCAAAGTGCTGGCTGTCTTTCTCGGGGATGAAGGGCCGCAGACCTGTGGACAGGGCAGCTGGCAGGGGCCGGCGGGCACCCGCGCCCTACCCGGGCCATGCAGCAGCGCCTGCCAGGACAACTGAGCCTCACCCCCGTCCCCTGGCAGATGCTGACCTCAGACGCATGTACACTCTGGCCCTATGCCAGCACCCCCAACAGTTACACTGTGAGGAGGGAGAGAGAAGAGCCCCAAGGGATGCAACCCCATGCCCAACTGTGCCACCTTGGGGTCTGACTGCCTGACAAGAGGGATGTGCTCTCAGGGAAAAGGACGAAGGGACATTGCCCCGCCTTGCAGCCCACAGGCCACCTGCACGAGCAGTCAAGGCTGCAGGCCCAGACCAAGAGCCATGCAGCTGCCTTCGCCCACCGTGCCCTCCCCGGGGTGGAGCTAGGAGGCCTCGGGCAGCGGCTCACACCGCACACGCCGAGCTGGGTGCCCTCAGCCCCACTCCTCACCAGAGCCTGCTAAGCCACCACTTACTTCTTTTCTGCTTGGGGCCCACACCCGGCAGTGCTCAGGACTTACTCCGGACTCTGCACGCGGGTCGCTCCTGGTAGGACTCGGGGGCCGGGAATCGAACCCTGCTATGCTACTGCCCTGACTCCAGGCCACCTTCCGGGACAAGCCCGGGGTCCTCACTGGTGCCCCGGCCCCCTGGCTCGCCCCTCCTCAGGGTGGCCACCCGCACCCCAGGAAGAGGCTGACCCACCGAGCAGCAGGAACTTGCGGCTGTCGCCGTAGAGCTGCCGCAGATTGATGCAAAACTCGTGCACGGACGCCCCGTCCCGGTACTCGTGCAGCAGCGCCGCGAACTGCTGGATCTCCTGGGACGAGAGCTTGGTGCGCAGCTGTGGGCACAGCACAGGGCAGTGACCGCCGAGTACCCTCCTGCCCCACTCCCGCCCACCAGCGCCGGCCACGGGAGCCCGCGTTCCCAAGCACAGGACGAGTGACGGCCCTGTGGTAGCACCGTCCCTCTGCCCGGCCGGCACTGAGGACTCGTAGGGAGAGGCCTGTGGTCCCAGTCAGTCCCCAGGGACTGTCCCAGCAGCGAAGGGGACGCCTGGCTGCCCCTCCGCCCTCTGCCCGCACCCTGGCTGTGCCGTACTGTCAGCATGTAGTCCTGCAGCAGCTCGGCTGCGCTGGCACTCAGCTCACTCTCGCTGGCCGTCTTGGCATGGGGAGATGCCGGCATGCTGAAGGGAGACACGCCGCCTGGGTGCACACATTCGGGGAAGGCACTGCGGGGACACAAGGGCACACTGACAGCTGCTCAGGGCCCCATCCCAGGGAAGGGTGCAGCAGCCTTCAGGGAAAGTGACCAAGGCCCACAAGTCTCCACCCTCCACGGGCGCTCTGAGGGGCACGCGCAGCGGCCACTCACAAAGTGCTGGCATCCATCTCGTAGGGTTCCTTCATGTCCACTTTGGTGGAGGAGTCATCTGGGGAGAGGGCAGAGAGCACAGAGGACACCCTGGGGCTGCAGCCAGGCTGGAGTGGCACCTGGCAGCTGCTGTCACCACCGCACGGGCAGGGTTGGCGCCACACGTGCAGCTGCTCTGTCTCCCAGAGCCGGGCAGGTCCCTGTGCACCAGCCCCCAGCCAGGAGCCGGTCCGAGACGATGCAGCCACCACATAGAAGCAGATGCAGAACAGGACAGGACAGGACAGGACAGGACAGATGAGCCCGGCCAGGCCCACGGGGGAGTGTAGACAGCAGGGCAAGACAGGCACAGGGGGTGACCCAGCTGCGTAGGCCACGTCCCCCTGTCCCGCTGCTCCTGACCAAGATGACCAAGCCCGCTGGTGACCACAGCAGCACAGTCTGCAGCATGTGTGCGCCCGAGGGGCAGGGCCGACACCATGTGGACGGGGCAGTCCCCATGGCACAGACTCCTTCAGCAGACGCGGAGGTCATGGGCACAGTGAGTCTTTGCTGTTTCAAAAATGATGACGAGCACTGTGCCAGGGCCAGATTGAGGCCCTTACGTGTGAGCCGAGGCCTGACCCAAGGAGACCGAGTGCCGACTGGCCTGAATGATGCTCTGAACGCACAGGAGTCCAAACACGGCAACGAGCAACCCAGGGTGGCGGCTCCTGGACGGCAGCCACAGGCCTTGGGCCTAGCACTGGTGGCACAGCTACGAGGGCGAGGTCTGGCTGGGTCCAGTGGTTTCTCTGTCCAGCTGGGGGGTCAGAGGTCCCTGCCCACTACAGGGGTCAGAAGCCCCACCTATTCATGGGGTTTGGTGCCTGTGAAAGTGGGCGGCATGTCCGGCGGCGCTGCGGGGTATCAGCAGAGCGTGGGCATGAGGGTAGGCCTGGCCTGTCTGCCCGCCGAGGCCACCTGCCTCCTCCCCTGCCCTCTCCAGCCCCCCGACGCCGTGTGCAGTGACTTCAGCACGCGAGTCCCCGGAGGCGCCCTCGGCACCCAGTCACCCAGGAAAGTGTGGACGCCGTGCTCAGGCACATGTGCTATGGGCAGGGCCAACGGACAGTGGGGTCCAGACCACCAGGCCAGGGCCGCCCACCCAGCCGAGCGGAGGCCACCACGCTACCCTTCTGGACGTACCACTGTGCAGGGAAAGGTGGCGGGTGGGTGTGGAGGCGCCGTCGAATATGGCTCTGTCCAGGAAGTCGATGGTGGACTCCGTGTAGACCACCTGGAAGACCTGCCCGAGCAGGGAGCACAGCTCCTCTGCGGCCACCTGCAGGGAGACAGTGCTGTGCCCAGGGAGACGCCAGGAACCAGCTGCTTCACATGCAGCCTGGGAAAGCTGGGGCTGACCTGCCCTAGAAATGGAGTGCAGGACGCTGGGCTTGCCACCTGCCCACCTCCCAGCCCTGCACACGCTGGGCAGAACGAGCAGGAGCAGCCCCCAAGCGACCACGGCCACAGGGTGTGGGCTCAGGGGCAAGGCCTGACCTTGCTCTCAGTCGCTAGGATCACCAGGCAGCACGCCTCCACGGGCCCCACTCCACTCTCCGACAGGGAGCCGGCCGAGAGGCCTCTGGAACCTTCTGCACACAGGCTCTGGCTGGGCGAGATGCCGGGGCCCTGAGCTGCGGGGAGACACCACAGGAAGTCAGGGAGGCATGGGGCGCGGCCAGCCCATAAGTGGGGTGCCTCAGGACAGTGGCCTGGCCCCCGGGGTGGACACCAACTTCCTCTGTGGAAGCGGGGTTCTGGGCACTGGCGGTGGGTTTTGCCCAGCCCAAGGGTGCCCGTCCCCACGAGCCCACCTCTGACCTGAGGTGGCGGCCTGGGGCTCGCAGGCTGTGCCCACAGGCCACCGCTTTGTCTCCACCTGCCAGCGACACACAGGGGCCTTGCCCCGCCTGCAGATGCACCTGAGCTGACTGGCTGTCCCCAGGGCCACGTGTGGGAACTGAGGCGTGAGGCCAGGCATGCAGCCATTTCCGAGTGCTGGGAGTCATCGCGAGGTGGACAGGCCGCGTGCACAGCAGCTCCGCCGGGCAGCGCGAGGTGCCGGCCCAAGCTCCCATGGACTCTGGCAGGATCCCCCAGAGCTCGCTCTCTCATTTCAAAGTAAAAACCTGCTGTTTTCTCTAGCAGTTCCTTCTAACACAGAAATAAAATGTCTCACCAGCAAGAAACACGGGGCTCAGCCAGCCGGGACGGCCAGCAGCTGGGCCCAGAGCCACTCTTCCATCCTGTCCGGACTCACACCTCCCGCAGGGCTGACCAGCCAGCTCTGACCCTGCTGTCCCCACCTGTCCGGGAGCACCCTGCAAGGCAGGTCGGCCAGCCGCCTGCCCTTCACCCGCCCACAGGGACGAAACAGGCCTCCCCAAGACAGCCCTGGTAGAGACACATGAACAACCACAGCAAATGCTCTGTGCCGTCAGCCATGTTTAAGTCCTTGGTTAAAGAACGGTCGTTTGCAGCCTACAAGGAGCTCGGGAAACCATGAAGGGGGGACACAGGCAGAGCAGAGGGGCCTCGCGGCTCTGAGCTGCAGACAGCATTTGGGACGGCGAGTATAGGTGTCTGCATGCGCAGGAGTGTGCACACATGTGCCAGGTGTGTGGGGATTCAAGCATGTGAGCAGTCATTATCAGTACATGTGTGTGCATGACTGTGTACGTGTGTGGACTGAGTGTGTGTGTGGATGTGTGTTGTGTATATGGACGTGTGTGTGGACGTGGACGTGTGTGGTGTGTGTGTTGTGAGTGCATCTCAGTGTGTGCAGGGGAGATAGTGGCCATTCCGCCCCCGGCCATGTGGCTGGACAGAGCCCCCTGAGAACTCGAGCCTCGGGCTGGAGAGAGCATCACCTGCACACAGGCAGGTCTAGGCGGTGCGTCACACTGACCACAGCCTTCGTGGGCAGGCAGGGCCGTGGGTCAAAGGACAAAGGTTTCTCCCTCAGCTCTCAGGTGAAGCCGCGGCACAAGGGGGAAGCTTATCAGGGACCCCAGGCCAGAGCACTGCGCTGTTGGCCCCAGGTGGGATGAAACATGGACAGGAGCCACGGCACGCAGGGAGGGTTCATCCTCGGACCCTTACGTGGTCCCCAGCACAGCCATGCCAGGCTGTGGCTCAGTTCTACTGGGTCCGGCTCGGCTGGGCCACAGACTGATGGCACCTGCGGCCTCACTGTGCGGGGAGAACGCACGGCAGCTGCTCACCCCTGAGGAGGGCTACCAGGCTGGGGTGCCAGAGTCCAGCCCACCCCCCGCACGGGCAGTGGCAGGCCCAAGGCCCTGAGTCAGAGACCTGAAGTGCAGCTGGCCCGGAGCTGGGGGCACAGTGCTGGCTCGGCCCAGCACACCCAGCTCGTACCTGTCTTCAAGACCACCAGGTGCGAGGCGTCGTCCCGCACATAGGACACAGCTGCGATGTCGTGGATGGGGACCCTGAGGATGGTATCCTCACCGTCCCTCCAGGCCAGCTTGACGTTGTAGGCAGACAGGCTGATCACAGCATCGTGCTCCGAGGTCAAGTGGCCAGGAAGCAGGTGGGCTCTCTGCAGGAAAGCACAGGTGAGGGATGGGGGCCCAGGCAGGCTCGTGCTTAGTGCTTGGTGCTCGGTGCTCGGTGCTTGGGGAGTACAGCCCCAACACTGTCACACCTGCTCCGGGCACGGCTGTGTCACTGCACGAGCAGGCGCTTCCGGAATGGCCTGTGGAGCTTGGCACATGGTTTGGAGCAGCTTGAATACGTGGCTTCTGCACACAGCCCAGATGGGAGCAGCAAGTGTGGAGACCAGAGCCGACGGTGGGCCGGGTACACAGGTGGGAGGAGGGGAGAGGCAGGGCAGGAGGACGGTACCTTGGCATTGTCTATGAAGTGCAGGATTTCCGTCCTGCTCGAGGGATTCAGGTATCCTGGTATGGACGTCAGCTGACCTAAGTACTGAAAGGAAGTGTGTGAGGAAGAGGGCACGGCTGCACTGACCTCGCTGCCCTGACTCTGCTGGGAACCCTGCGTCCCCTCCGACCCCCAACACAGCCTGGGCTGGGTCCAGGGGGCAAAAGAAGGCAGTAGATGCCCACGGCCACTTCTTCCAACATGGCCTGACAGGTGGGGCCCAGAATAGCGCACAGGTGTGTGTCCCCATGTCTGTGGCCTGGTCTTGTGGGAGCCTGAGAGAGGTTCTGTAAGGACAGAACCAAGATGCTGCTCAGAGCCTTCTGGTGAAGGGCAGGAGGAGGTTGTGGAGCAGCGCAGTCACAGGTTGGCTCAGAGAGGGCGCCTGAGGACACGCCTTGTGTGTCTGTCTGTGGCACCCCTCCAGACTCAGGGTGAAGACCAAAGCAGCCTCTCACGCTTCCCATCTGGATGGCTACTACCACGCGCTAGCAATGGTCAGGAGAATGGGAACCCCGATATGAATGAAGACACGGGGACTGGTGCTCAGATGTAGAGCATATGCCTTGGGTTTGATTTCTCTCTCTCTCTCTCTCTCTCTCTCTCTCTCTCTCACACACACACACACACACACACACACACACTGCTCAGAACACATTCTCACACCTCCAGTCTCTCACTCACACCCACCATGCACATCAATGTACTCCCATTCATTCCCACACAGCTCGCACAGACTGATGGCACGGGTCTGGCCTGGGGCTGAGGCCCATCCCTGGCAACGCCTGAGCAGCACCAGATGCCACCCAACCCTCTAAGAGTGAAGGAAACACCAACGCCTGCCCCACAGTCAAAGCCAGACACCCCGAAGGAACAGCCTTACTGAGCTGGGCTGTCATGGCCAGTGCCTGGCAGTGACTGTCCCAGGGGTCCCGAAGAAAATGGCCTGGGAGGTGGGGAAACAGCGTCTGGGACAAAGCAAGTACTCAGGATCCCAGACGTTCGACAAGGGCCTCCGTGAGGTCAGAGTGTACAGAGCCAGGAGAGTCCGGAGCCCAGTGGATGAGGAGACCCGCCCACTTTCTGGGATAGCCCAGGAAACCCCATCGCCTGCCCAGCACCAACTGTGCCCCTAGAGCCCCAGCAGAGCCATGATGCCCTCCAGGACTCCAGTGGCATGAGGGTCAGCGGGACCCACCTCCAGGCAAATTGCAGGGTGTCCAGGGCTGCCACAACCCCAACTGGGAGCACCTTGGGACACAGAAAAGCATCGAGGGCACAGGCCTGCAGTCCATGGGGCAAGCGTATGTCCCCAGGCTTTGCGGAAGGCTCCATGTCCATGCGGGATGGAAGAAGCACACACGACTGTCCTACCCTGAAAACCCTGGACACGTCAGCTGAGCAGTCGGGGTGCGGGGAGAGGCGGGGACAGTGCCCCAGAGCCCTGCCCAGCTGACAAGAGAAACAGGCACCGCACTGAGCCCCTCACGTGACACACCAGTGTCCTACAGCCCTCACGTGACACAGAGCAGTCCTCATGTGACAGAGACCAGTGTTCTACAGCCCTCACAGGACAGACCAGTCCTCACGTGACAGAGACCAGTGTCCTACAGCCCTCACGTGACACAGACCAGTGTCCTGTAGCTCTCACACAACAGACCTGTGTCCTACACCCTTGGCATGCCAGAGAACAGTGTCCTCTACCCTTCACTTGGCAGACCAGTGTCCTGCAGCCCTCGTGTGACACACTGAGGAGAGTGTACTCTGGCCCCTCATGTGACATGGTGAGACCAGTGGTCTTCGTGGGAAAGGGTGTGGCCCTAACAAAGCACCATCCCTCTACTATGATTCTTCTTGACAAGGACTCACTGAGCTACGGGGCCTCAGTCACCCCACACTCCAAGGCTTTTGAGTGCCTGACTCCTCAAACAGTTGACACAAGGCTGCACAGGAACAAGGACAGGAGGAGACCAAGGCCATGGTGTCAATGACCCTCAAGCTGCTGATGTGCAGGGGTGGAGCTCGGCACCTCTTCACTGGAGCGCCACCGTGCAGCCCATCAATGGGTGTGGTAGCACAGGTACACCTAGGGGACACACGGGCTGGGGGCCGGGCAGAAGCAGCAGCGAATCCAGGCACCTGTACCCAAGACGCCGCTGGGGAGAACGTGCTTCCACCCCAACTGCAGGCTCTGCTGGCTCAGAGCTGGCCCAGGAGGAAAAGTGCTGCCATCAAGGATGATAAAGCCACGGACTTTCAGTGAGAATCCCAATGGCTCTGTAAAACTGAGTGAGCAAAGTGAAGCACGTCCCCTTAGCAGGGAAAGCAATCGGCAACTCTTCTGACCCTCACAACACCCTATCCTGCTGCCCCCCGCGAACTCCTCCAAGGGTGCCCCCAGCACCTGTAGCCCCATGGCTCTGGCTGCCCCTGCACCACCCCTCCTCACTCCCAACACACTTCCTGTCTCCCACACTGTCTCCCACTCTTCCTCTCACACTTCCCTTCCTGCCTCTGACCAAACGTCTGTCCCCCACCGCTTCCTGTCTCCCACTGAGAGACACAAGTAACTCCACCTTGAAATATGGTGGTCCCCTCTGACCACCCCCAAACCAACAGGGAGGAAGAACAGGCCGGACCCAAGCCCAGACCCAAGGCCACCGGCGCATGACTGCGGCTGTCTGGCTCAATCAGGACGGTCGAATCCCCTAGGCCCGCTGCTCTGCTCTCGCCAAGATGGGGATGTCGCTGCCATGTGGGAGGACAGGATGCACTGCTTTGTGACCTAAATGAGGAGCATGCAATGCCTGCTACACAGGCGCTCCAGGTCCCGTCTCTCAGGCTTGTGAACCCTCAGCACGGTCCCTTTTATAAGTGTGTTCTGTTGTGTGAGAAAAACCTTGAGAAATCTATCCTGTATCTGCGTGTCTCAGTCATCGGCTGAGCTTGGGCTTGTGAACACTTGACATCACCACAGCCCTGCTCCCACCACTCTCCTCTCACCACACCCCTGCTCCCACCACTCCTCTCTCACCACAGCCCTGCTCCCACCACTCCTCTCTCACCACAGCCCTGCTCCCACCACTCCTCTCTCACCACACCCCTGCTCCCACCACTCCTCTCTCACCACACCCCTGCTCCCACCACTCCTCTCTCACCACAGCCCTGCTCCCACCACTCCTCTCTCACCCCACCACTCTCCTCTCACCACACCCCTGCTCCCACCACTCCTCTCTCACCACACCCCTGCTCCCACCTCTCCTCTCTCACCACAGCCCTGCTCCCACCACTCCTCTCTCACCACAGCCCTGCTCCCACCACTCCTCTCTCACCACACCCCTGCTCCCACCACTCCTCTCTCACCACAGCCCTGCTCCCACCACTCCTCTCTCACCACAGCCCTGCTCCCACCACTCCTCTCTCACCCCACCACTCTCCTCTCACCACACCCCTGCTCCCACCACTCCTCTCTCACCACACCCCTGCTCCCACCACTCCTCTCTCACCACACCCCTGCTCCCACCACTCTTCTCTCACCCCACCACTCTCCTCTCACCACACCCCTGCTCCCACCACTCCTCTCTCACCACACCCCTGCTCCCACCACTCTTCTCTCACCCCACCACTCTCCTCTCACCACACCCCTGCTCCCACCACTCCTCTCTCACCACACCCCTGCTCCCACCACTCCTCTCTCACCACACCCCTGCTCCCACCACTCTTCTCTCACCCCACCACTCTCTTCTCACCACAGCCCTGCTCCCACCACTCCTCTCTCACCACAGCCCTGCTCCCACCACTCTCCTCTCACCACACCCCTGCTCCCACCACTCCTCTCTCACCACACCCCTGCTCCCACCACTCTCCTCTCACCACACCCCTGCTCCCACCACTCCTCTCTCACCACACCCCTGCTCCCACCACTCTCCTCTCACCACACCCTTGCTCCCACCACTCCTCTCTCACCACACCCCTGCTCCCACCACTCCTCTCTCACCACAGCCCTGCTCCCACCACTCCTCTCTCACCACAGCCCTGCTCCCACCACTCCTCTCTCACCCCACCCCTGCTCCCACCACTCCTCTCTCACCACACCCCTGCTCCCACCACTCTCCTCTCACCACACCCTTGCTCCCACCACTCCTCTCTCACCACACCCCTGCTCCCACCACTCTCCTCTCACCACACCCTTGCTCCCACCACTCCTCTCTCACCACACCCCTGCTCCCACCACTCCTCTCTCACCACAGCCCTGCTCCCACCACTCCTCTCACCACAGCCCTGCTCCCACCACTCTCCTCTCACCACACCCCTGTTCCCACCACTCCTCTCTCACCACACCCCTGCTCCCACCACTCTTCTCTCACCACACCCTTGCTCCCACCACTCTTCCTGTCTCTCAGCATTCTTCTTCTCACTTTCTGCCTCCCATGCTTCCTGTCTCCCACTCTTCCTGTCTCTCAACACTCTTCCTCTCACACTTCCTGTTTCTCCCACACTCCCTGTCTCTCACCATGTCTTGTCTCTCAACACACTCCCTGCTCTTAGCACCGTCTCCCACACTCTTCTTCTCACACTTCCTATCTCTCACCACAAGTCCTGTGTCTCGCCACTCTTTCTGTCACACCACTCTGCCTCCCACTGCTTTTTTTTTTTTCTTTTTGGGTCACACCCGGCGATGCACAGGGGTTGCTCCTGGGTCTGTACTCAGGAATTACCTCTGGCCATGCTCAGGGGACCATATGGGATGCTGGGAATAGAACCCGGGTCAGCCAAGTGCAAGGCAAACGCCCTCCCCCTGTACTATCGCTCCAGCCCCTCCCACTGATTCTAACACTGCTCTTTCCACCCGCATGGCCTCCTCTCCAGCCACCACGCCACCGTGCTCCCTCCCCCTTCTTCACCAACTTCACCTTGCTCTTTTCCAACAAAGACCCTCAGTAAAGTCACTGTTTCTGTAACTTAACACCAGACTTGTTCTCAGTTCACACACTCCCGTTATTTCTCGTGCCCTTTCTGACCCAGTCAGTTCCTTTCTCTTTTAAGATGCCATCACTTATATTAGCACTTGTATTATTAATATTTTAGGAGTACAAGAGCACAGCACCACACCCAGCAGAGTGTCCGCATTCCTCCACCACTGTCTCTTCTCATCACCCCCACACTTAGCTGAACCAGGGTCTGCTATTAGTGGCCTCTGTTATTCCTTACTCTGCTTCTCCCCCATGTCTGAGAGAGCTGAGGTGGTATTTATCCTTCTCCCTCGACTCACTGCTCAGCCTGACACCCTCCAGCTCCATCCGAGCTGCAGCAAACTGCAAGATTTCATCTTTTCTTTTCTTTTCTTTTCCTTTCTTTTCTTTTCTTCTCTTTTCCATTCTTTTTATAATGTAGGAGCACTGCTATTTATTCAGTCATTGGATTTCATCTTTTCTTTCATCTGCTTTTGGGCCACCCCCAAGGGTGCTGAGGACTGACCCCTGGTATTGACCATCTGTGATGCCAAGTACCAAACTGGCATTGGCTGCACTGGAAGGCAGGCACCCTGTACTGTCCCTCCAGCCCAGCTATTCGACTCTGACATGATCCTACTGGAATAGTAAAAGCTGTGACAGTTGAAGACAAATATGGTGCAGCATAGATTCCAAGACAATACAGCCATGACAGGGAGCTGCTCAGAGGCAGAGCACCTGTCTTGTGTGAGAGGCCTGGATAAAATCCCAGACACCACCTGGTCCCCAGGCACCCCTGGAAGCAAGCCCCAGACAGTGAGCCAGAAGCAGCCGCTGAGCATAGCTGGGTGTGGAGAAAAAGAAGGCAGCCACGTGTGCCTGCGAGACCCTCCGGCATTCGGGGGCTGCCTGTCCTGCCACCACGTGGCACCAGCCAACATGTGGGACCCCAGCCCGTACAACTGCACCTGTGTGTCACAGAGCTGCGGGGTGGCAGCGGGGCGCAAGCTCCAGGTCAGTGCCAAGCCCACCCAGCCCTTCAGAGAAGCGTGTCTCCAAGGACTCTGGTGGGAGTGGCCTGGGGACAGGCAGTCTAGAAGGCCGGCAGGGAGAGGCCCAGGTCCTCCTGGCCCGAGCTGGAAAGAGAACACTCAAGTTCCCTGTCTGCCTCCCTACCTGGGGCCTCTCACCCGAAGTCTTCCTGTCTCTGGCTGAAGAGCTCGGCCTCTGAGAGCCACCTAAGAGCAAAACTCCCTCCCGTGACCCTTATGGCCTCCAGGGCCCAGCTGGATGGGCTCATGTCCTCTGAAGGCACGCAGGGCCGGGACCACCAGCACCAACTCAGCCGCGCCCTGGGCCTCCTGGCCACCCCCAGCGTCACTGCGAACTGTGGCGGGAGAGTCAGCACAGCGGGAGGCGCATGCCCCTCCACTCCCACCTGACGCAGGGCAGCTCTGAGCCGACGAGCACACACTGGCTGAGAAAAGAGGGGACGTGCACACGCCGAGGCGCCAGGGCCCGCCAGCGGCTGGCCTCACCTTCACCTCCTTCTCGATGTAGTCGCTCAGCAGCCGGTCGGGCTCCACGCGCTCCGGCAGGGCCAGCACCACCGTGTGCAGGGGCCGCCGCTCCGTCACCTTCTCGTGCGCCTTCTTGTCCCGGCTCTTCTCCCCTTTGAGGAACACACGTTTGAACGGCGACACGATCCCAGGCTGCAGGCAGAAAGGGCAAGGCTTGGAGCTGGTCGCCAGCGAGGCTTCATGCAGACTCGCGGGCACTCGCCGGGCACAGGCGGGGCCCATAGGCCAGGGGCTCAGACACACTGGAGCCAGGAGAGGCAGGGACAGGAGCCCAGCACCCCCTGGTTCGGCATCCAGGTCTGTCAGACACCGCGGGGGTACGGAGAGAGACCACGGCCTGAAGCCACGTCTCCTTCCCTCCTGCAGGACCGTGTCCAGCAGCCAGGGCCAAGCCCAGCGGGGTGAGACCCTCAGGACAAGGGCTCGGGGCAGGGGAGCTCAGAAGAGCCCCAGGAAGGCCTGGAGGTGCACCCCGTGCCAGGGGAGATGCCCCCAGAAGCTGGCAAGAAGAACAGGAGCCCAAACGAAAGCCCTTGCTGAGGCGAGGTGGCGGCAGGCCGCTACCGGGACTGGCTCCACTGAGAGCAGCACCTGCCACTGTGTGTGGCTCCGGGCCTGCGGACACAGGCCACACTGGTGACCCTGCGCCAGGCCCACACACCCCAGCCCTGCTGATCCCGGGCGAGTCACCACCTGCCAAGCCCGCCCAGGCGCCCGGTCCCCACGAGCACGCACAGGGGAGGACAGGGACTCCTGCATGCCCCAATGCCTAGGAGCCGCGTGTCTCCGTCCCCGCCTGCTCCTGCCACACCTCCTCCAGCCGGGGCCTGAGTCCTTGGACATAAACGAGCCCTTTCGTCCCACCAACCCACTGCAACTGCTCCCAAGACAGATGCACTGAGTGAAAGCGACACAGCAGGAGAGACAGTACAGGCATGCGTGAAGGTGCTTGCTATATGTGCCCAACCCCAATTCAACCCCTGGCACCCACATGGTCCCCCAAACCCAGAGCCAGGAGTAAGCCTTAAGTACCCTGGGTGTGGCCCAAATACCAAAATACAAAACAAAACCATGCAACAAGTCATGATTTTCACGATGGACACTGTCCAAAGACCACACCATCCCCGCCGCTCACCCCTGGGAGTCCAGGGGGTGAGGGTCCACCTTCCGGGAAATCAAGTGACCCTCGGCCGCCACCTCACTCTCCCCATTCCTGTATCCTGTGTCCTGATGGGGGCCACACCATGTCCAAAGCAGAACGGCAACTGAGGCTCCACCCTCTGGACAGGGGGTCCATTTCCCCAAAGGCCGTCTTGACCTTCCACAGACCATTGTGAACCCTGACACTGCAGATGCCGTGAGCGAGCGAACACAAGTCAACTCTATCGAGGAGGCTTTTGTGGGACACACGGACCAGCCATCAGAGATGATGCAGCAGCTCCCTCCGGGCCTCTCTGCCAACGGACAGCGAGTGGCGCCGGGCACCCACCCAGCTCACCCGCTCCAGCCCCAGCCACCAGCGGCTTCGAGCCCAGCCTTCCCGGCCAGCAGGCTCTGCCACATCCCTCTCACTGGCGGGTCCTTCCCAGCCCAGCAGGAGAGCACGGGCCTTGGGTGGGGATGTGGAGTGGAGGTCTGCTCTGTGTGCTCTGCTTTGCTTTGAACATTGTTTGGGGACTGGAGCAAGCACAGCGGGGAGGGCGCTTGCCTCACACATGGCTGACCTGGGTTCGATCCCCAGCATCCCATATGGTACCCCGAGCCCACTAGAACATAGAGTCAGGAGCCCTGAGCAGTGCTGGCTGTGGCTCCCAAGCCAAAACAAAACAAAACAAAGCGGAGAAATAACGAAATACATGTTGGCACACAGACTGAGTGAATGCCGGAAAGTTCTCCAGATCAATACGCGGCCTTTCAGGAAGGGCGAGGAGTGTTAGCTTTTGGGACACACCTGGCAAGTCAGGAACCAGCCTGGCCACTACTGGATGTGACCTCCACGGGGAGGAAGACCCTGCCCCACATCCTCTCCCAGTGGGCCAAAGGGCAGGGCCAGCTGCAGACACAGCATGGGCCCCACCCCCCGGCCCCTGGGCACTCGGGCCCAGCTCAGGTCTGGAGCAGCAGTCACTGCTGTGCAGTGGGCGGGGCGGCACCCGGGGACAGGGACACTGTGCCGGGCCAAGCCATGAGACCAGCCAGAGGTTGGCATCAGGCCTTCCTGCCTGGCAACTCCACAAAGGAACATCCCTGAAGCACAGCCAGTGGGACCCCAGCTGGGGAGGGTTCCGGGCCTGCCCATCACCTGGCATGGCCTGAGGGGCACAGGAGATCAGCCCTGGGCAGCCACGCAACATGCCAGGGTGCAGAACACAGTGAAAGTCTGACCCAAGCCCCAGCCCCAGCTCAGAGCAAGACCCCCTGCGGCCCTGACGGGGTGCCTGGGCCTTGCAGGAGGGAGCCCCGCCCGACCCAGGCACTGCCAGGGGAGGAGTCGATGGGCAGCTGGTCCCCATAGCACTCGGAACTGCGAGAGAGACACAATTCTTCAGGGCAGTCAGGGGACGAGGAAGTCCATAACAGCAAAGCAGGAAGGGCAGCAGGACACCAGCCCGGTGAGCTGCCTCCCGGAGCCCAGCACGTGACTCAGGCGGGAGGGCCAGGCACCAAAGCCCCCATCCACGCAGGGTCCGACTGGAGTCCACAGGGATGCCAATCCCCCTACGCAGGGGTGCCCTGGTCTCGTGCTCCTTGCCAGAACGGGCTCGGCACTCGCGGGGGTGCCTGGCGGCAAGTCTTCCCAGAGGTGAAGGCTGGAAGCAGCGTCAGAGCACAGGGCAGAGGGGTGAAGGCAGGGGAGGGGTGGGGGGAGGATAGGAGGACGGCTATGGAGCCTCTCAGTCCTTCCAGAACAGTCTAACAGCACCCCTTGAAGCTGAGGACTGATGCTGCGTGTTTGTGCTCAGGGTGCCAGGCGGTGCTGGGGTGGGAGCCGGGGCCCCACATGCTCCTGGTGCTGTCTCTGAGCATGGAAACGGAGGACGGGGCGGGAGAGACAGAGCAGAGGGAAGATGCTGCACAGGAGGGTCCCCGAGCACAGAGTCAGGAGCCCTGAGCAGTGCTGGCTGTGGCTCCCAAGCCAAAACAAAACAAAACAAAGCGGAGAAATAACGAAATACATGTTGGCACACAGACTGAGTGAATGCCGGAAAGTTCTCCAGATCAATACGCAGCCTTTCAGGAAGGGCGAGGAGTGTTAGCTTTTGGGACACACCTGGCAATGCTCAGGGTCACTCCTGACTCTGCTCTAGAACCACGAAAAAGCTCAGAGGAATCATGCCTGGCAGTGCTCAGGGCTCAGCCACAGCCCAGGTGAGTGCCCCCCACCGACTATCGCTCCGGCCCCAGTGCAGTTCTAAGTCATGGTGTCAGGGCCTGAGTCACGCACTCTTCACTCGACAGCACTTTCTCAGTCACTAGCGCTTGCTGTCAGCTTGGACCCTCAGTCTACAGGGGAGCAGCCTGGCACTCAACGACTCACGTCTGTGGCAGAGCTGCAGCATCTCTCTGCTGGGCAGTGCTGCCCCCGGTGCCAGCTGTGCCAAGGTCACAGGGACCCCTCCTGGCCCCAAGGACTCCAGGAACCAGTCCAGGTGCGGGCGCCACAGCTGGCCAGCCCCTCACAGCCCTGACAGCGCTTCCTGGCCTGGTCCCGGCCTGGTCCCCTTTCAGCCTGCATGCCTTGGGGAGGCACCTTGTCCTACTGTTGGTCCCAGGCCTGTGCCATGCCTGCCACACACACATTTTACCTTGTGGCCCCCTTGGCAAGCCCTGGGGCCCACACGGCCTCTGGCCGAGCAATGCTACCCTAGATCCTTACAGCATTTTCCATCTTACATCGAAACAACTTGTTCAAAATGCACCAAAGCAGCACAGCCCACACCTGCCACTCAGCACTTTCTCCTGGAAGGAGCTCTGCACAGGTCAGCCAGGCTGGCCAGCTGACAGGCTGCCTTCAACAGGCGAGGCTCAAGCCCACTCAGCTCACTGGGGCATGACGGGGCTCCTGAACTGAGGTCACTTTCCCCAGAACACCGGGCTTTCAGCACGGCTCTGTGCCATCAGGAATGGAGACAGGCACTGGGAGCCCAAGGGGTGCGACAGTGTCCTGCCCTCTCTCCGGGGTCCAAACCTTACAGGACACTGCAAGACAGGTTTGATTTCACCAATCACATAAAACTGCCCCACCAAATACTTCTCCATGTGCAGATTTTTTTACTAAACATTTCCCTGGTCTTTGTAAGGTCTAGTACTCAGCAGCATCTGATGGGCACTCGACAGCTGTCCAGATGGAGAGACGGAGCCTCTGTTCCACCCACGGCCACGGCCAAGGCTGCCCGCTCAGGAATGCCGCAACTGTAACCTGTCATCTGCAGCCACAGCTGGGGCCTTCCGGACACTCCCGCCAGCTGGGGCGAGTGCCAGGCCAGGAGCCCAGTTGCCCAGTGCAGCCCTGGACCAGGCCCATCTTCATTCCAGTTAACACCCAGAACACAAACTAGCAAAAAAAAAAAATTAGTACCCTGCTTAGGTGCTACAGAGGCCAAAACATAAGTACCCACTGGACTCCAGGCACTCTACCATGGCCCAGGTTTGCACTCTGGACACGGCGTGAACCAGACATGAGGGTGCTCTCCAGGGGGAGCTGAGGGCTGGCGCCCTCCACCCTCCCCTCCCCCTCCCATTTTGGGGCCACACCAGCAGTGCTCAGACTCTGCACTCAGGGTGCCAGGGCTGGGCCTGGGTGGGCTACTGTACTAATGCTATTTCCTGACCTTGGCCCGAAGCCTCTTCCCGTTCAGATTTGCATGTTTGCCGGCTGACTCCAACCCCCCGAGGATGAGTTTCCCCAGCACCCATGCAGCCACCCCATGCTAAGATGGGCAAGTAACCACCCACGGACGGGCCTCAATCTGACACCATCCATCAGGAACCACCTGCTGCGAGACCGTGACCAGCCCCACCCTGCACCCACCTGGGCAGACTCCCCCAGGGCCCGCCATGTGGGAACCCTGCGAGCGCACCCACCTCGCTCTCCATGGAAGGCGCCTGGAGAGTCTGTCCGGGCGGTTCCTCCCGACCTGGCTGCCGGCAGACGCCCTCTGCAGAACAAGTGAACAAACAGGAAGCCGGGCCCCTGAAACCACACGTCTTCTCACAAGCTCTGCAGCGAGAGCTGAGGTGCGGGAGCGTCAACATCTGCTCTGGAGGCGCAGAGAGAGCCCCCGTGAGGCCGCCCCACGCCCCAGCAGAACGCAGCAGCACGGCTGGGAACAGCTTCCACCGAGTGTCCCAGGAGCCTGACTGGCCGGGAAGGACGGTGGGACCCCACCAGCAGGATGAACAAAACAGCCGCTTTTTGCACATGAAGCTACTGCTCGGGGGGGATTCAGTCCCACGGGACAAAGCGTGGTCATCCCTGATGCTGAAGAGACAGTTAAACACAGGGACTCAGGCCCCCGCCACCCCCGCAGGAAGCAGCACCCCACACGGACAGGGGGCCTTCCCTCCACGCGCACCCTCCGCCTCTCGGGCCCTTCCTTCCTAAAAGCCACCTGAAGAGTGGACCAGGGTGCCTGTCTCCACTATGGACATTGGGGAGGGAACCAGAAGGGCGGCAGAGACGCCATTTCCACCAGGTGCCCATGAAGCAGAAAATTCTTCCACACGCCGTTGCCTCCACGGGGAAACTAAGGCCAGGAGAGCAAGGCTGTGACACTAGCCAGCCCTGCTGTCCATCCCAGACGCATGAGGCCAGAGGCAGCTCGTGCGCCCCCACCCCCCATGAGGTAAGCACTGCATGTGTGGCCCACAAACCAGAGCCCCCAGGAGGCAGGGAAAGGTCCTGGACACAGGGCAGGTGCAGCGGGGGGGGGGGGGGGGGGTGCGCTGGGACACTCAGTGGCACCTGAAAAACCTGCCCTACGGCCATGGGTGTGGCCCAGGAGCAGACAACCTGATGACTGCGGCCCTGGATTTGACCCTCAGCACTGCAGAAGAAATGAAAGAAGGGCCATAGAGACAGTACAGCAGGCAGCACAGCCAGGTGTGAGCCCTGAGCACAGGGCCAGGAGTAAACTCCGAGCACAGAGCCAGGACTGAGCCCCAAGCCCAGCCAGCAGTGAGCACTGAGCAGAGCCAGGAATGAGCACTGAGCCCAGAGCTGGGAGTGAGCCTGAGCACAGAGCCGGGAGTGAGCCCTGAGCAAAGCTGGGTGTAGCTCCACAACAAATTAAAATAGAAGAGAAAAAGAATCACACCCACAGACGCAGCTGTGACAGAAAAGCTAAAACAAGAGAAGGAGCTGCGCTGAGGTGTTCTGCTCTGTGGGATCCAGTCCGCAGGGTGCTCGGATACCACCACTCACCCCCGGCCTAAGCATGGCCTCACCCCCACAGAAAGGGAAGAAACTGCAAATGTGACTGTCAGAAGGAAACGGGCAGTGACACACGGAGCCAGAGCTGTGTGCACACACCCCCAACACACAGGCCACTCCGACAGCTGGTGGCCCCGGCACTGCCAGGCTGGGCCCGGGCACCGCAGGAACAGTTCCACCACAGCACCCTGCTGGCAGTGGCCAGAAATTTGTTGTCTTGTCTTTTTTTGGGCTCACACCTGGTTACTCCTGGCTCTGCACTCAGAAATTACTCCCAGTGGTACCCAGGAGCCCGTATGGGATGTTGGGGGATCGAACCCAGATTGGCTGCGTACAAGGCTCTACGTGCTGTACTATTGCTCTGGCCCTAATATGTATTCACGTATATAATTGGGGGGGGGCCACACCCAGTCATGCTCAGGGCTCACTCTTGTCTGCATTCAGGGATCACTCCTGACAGCTCAGGGGGCCACATGGGGGTAGGGATGGCACCCAGGTTGGCGGTGTGCAAGGCGAGCACCGAACCCCTTGTATTAACACCAGCCCTGTAACAGTTCTCTATACAATGTACATTTTTTTCTCCCTTTATGTAATACATAATTACACTTTTGCCTCTTGGGCCACAGAAACTGAAACACTTCTTATCTAGTTCAGGGGTAAGCCACCTTCATGCACGCTTGACCCCAGTCTGACCCCTGGCACCCCACACTGCCCCCCAAGAGAGCCAGCAGTGAGCCCTGAGCACTGCAGGGTGTGACCCCAGAAACAAAAACAAATTATCTGGTCCTTTATAAGTTTGCCAACCCTGTCCTAGCACAGCAAAGGAGAAGATAAAACCCTGGATGCTGGGAGAAAGACGAGAGTGTGGAGGTAGGCGACAGGGTCAGCGCCCCAGAGGAACACAGGGAGGAGGGCACGGGAGAGCCTGTGGGAGGGACGAGGAACCCAGATGGGAAGCGCGCCATGTGCCTGAGGGGCAGGCGTGGGTTCAACCCCCGGCGTCCCACCTGGTCCCAAGCCCACAGGAGTGAGCCCTGAGTGCAGAGCCAGGAGCCAGCCTGGGCAGCACCGGGTGTGCCCCCAAACAAAAGCTGTGGCCGAGTGAAGAGATCGAGCAGGGCCGCCAACACTGCAGGCTCCCGCGGGACATCAGAGCCTTCCCACAGAAACCTGCGAGAAGTCACGGGAGGAAAATCTCCGGACAGGCGAGTTTCAGCCTGTGCCGCGAACTCCCCACTCTCTCATCCCAGGAGGTGACTAAGTGCAATGGTAAAAAGGCCGACTCCAAGCGAGTTTAGAACCCAACAATCTAGTGTAGAAAAATAAAATAAAAACCCAGGATGGCAACTGCACAGTGAGCCAAGACAGCGCTCAGCGGACAGCAGCCCAGCAGAGGGCGGCAGCGGGGCCGGGCCCGGCCCGGGGACGCGACTG
The DNA here is from genome assembly GCF_027595985.1 of Sorex araneus. NCBI lineage: Eukaryota > Metazoa > Chordata > Mammalia > Eulipotyphla > Soricidae > Sorex > Sorex araneus. The sequence continues at coordinate 11,774,932 of NC_073308.1, forward strand.
TTCTCTGCTGCAGGACAGAGCACAGAGCACTCAGGGTGGAGCACGACCATTCTCTGCTCCAGGACAGAGCACAGAGCACTGGGGCAGAGCACAGCCACTCTCCGCTCCAGGACAGAGCACAGAGCACTGGGGCAGAGCACAGCCACTCTCCGCTCCAGGACAGAGCACAGAGCACCCGGAACGAACACCCAGGGTGGAGCACGTGGCTGACCCCCAGGCACCATGGTCAGCAGGAAGTGCAGTGGGCAGAGCCGAGCCCAGCACGGGGGACAGCAGCCACCTGATGAGGCCCCTCCGCAGACGTGGCGCCCTCGGCAAGGCTGACCCGCGTGCCCGGCACCAGTGAACACACTTCACGATGCAAAAGATCAGAAACGCAAATCGACAGCGCTAACTTACAAGGCATCTGACAGGCTGTTCCCATCAGGCATACTTGCATTTTTTCCCTTACATGAAAAATCTTGGTTTCATTATTGTTTCTTGGGATAATCTGGACCACAAACCTGGTACAGCTCAGGGCTGACACAGACCAGGCACAGCAAGAGCCTTGATCCCCACAGTCAGCCTCTGACCATCAAGTAACTTTTTTTTTAATTAAAGAAAATTAACTGAGGAGGGGATGAAGTGATAGCACAGTGGGGAGGGCATTTTCCATGCATGCGGCTAAACCTGTGTTCGAGTCCCAGCATCCCCATATGGTCCCCTGAGCCCCACCTGAAGTGCGGAGCCAGGTGTGGCCCAAACAACAAGCAAACAGAACGAACTGGTGAGCAGGTTCAGCAGTGGGGCACAGGCCTGGAGGGACCGACACGGACCCTAACCCCAGTACCACCAGGGCCCACGCAGCGCCAGGTACCGCCCCGGAGACCCCAGCACTGCGGGGCCTGAGACCCCTGCCCTGAAGCCACCAGGCGGCCTGGCTGGACCCCTGCACTCCACGAGCAGCAAGCCCCATGCAGCACCGAAGCCCAACACTAAGAAAGAAGCAGCCGCGTGGCAGTACAGCAGGAAGGACTCTTGCCTGGCACATGGCCCAGGTTTGGTCCCTGGCACCACGAAGGGTCCCCTGGGCCCCACCAGAAGTGAGCCTGAGCACCACTGGGGTGACCCCAAAACAAACAAACCGCCCCCCCCAAATAAAAAGTTAAGTGATGAGTTTTACAAAGGACAGATAATTGGGCCACAGAGATCGCACAGCGGGGATGGTGCTGGCCCTGAACACAGCTGACCTGAGTTCCAGCCCCGGCATCCCAGATGGTGCCCGGGCCCTGACAGGAGCGACCCCTGAGCACAGAGCCAGGAGTCAGCCCTGAGCACTGCCAAGTCCGGCTCCAAACTGAAAGTACAGAGAGATCACGTGCATGCTGGCTTCTGCCCCACGGCCTTCTCTCCTTACAGGGCCCCCAACCAACTCTGGCAAAAACAAGCCTCAAGGGGCCAGAGGTCAGAGGGCAGGGGGGCGGGGCTAGGGAAGACGTCAGGCACAGCAGATGGAGCCCTGAGCCTCCCCCCACCCCAGCTGGGTGTGACCTGGGCCCTAACCACCAGAGAGTGGCCCCAACAAAGCCAGGGCCTGACCCAGCAGACAGCAGCCCCCTACCCCCCTCGTCAGCCGGACCCTGCCAGCCTGATCGCCAATAAGGAAGTATCACTGGGGTCCACAATACAAAGTGTGGGGGGTGGGGAGGAGAAGTCCTCCGCAAGCTCTCACTGAGTTCAGGGTGCCCCAGGCAGCCCCCCTCCCCCTGCCGCCCGGGTCCTCCCCGCAGCCCCCTTGCAGGCCCCAGGCACTGCCTGGTGCCTCCTCAGTCCTGCACACCATGCTGTTATTATTATCATAGTTGTGGTTTGGGGCCACACAGCAGTGCTCAGGCTTCTCCTGGCTCTGCACTCAGGCATCACCCCTTGTGGGGCTCAGGGGACATGGGGTGCTGGGCACTGAGCCCGGGTTGGCCGTGTGCAAGGCAGGAGCCTCCCGCTGCACTGTCGCTCAGGCCCAGGACCCCACGTTGCTCTACTATTTTCTGCAGTTTTATTTCACTGATAACAGCTGCCATCGAGGAGGACCATGGGACCTAGCAGGGGGTAGGCAGCACCCTAGGGCACCTGCGAACTGCGTCACACTCAGCTCACCAGGTCTGCAGGAGGCTCAGGTCCCCCCACCCAGCCTCCGTGTCCACAGGCCCTGTGTCCCAGCCCTCTGCCGGCCCTAAGCCTGTGAAAGGAGTGTTACCTCTTCCCAAGAGACTGGTCTGCCTGGCTGGTACCCCAGGGGGCTCGCCATGACAGTGTGTAGCACCCCCTGGGAGCCCTGTGCCCTCGCCACTTGGCAGAAGTCACCACCACCACGTGACATTTCAGCCGGCATCGTTTTCTTCGTCATCCGTCTCGGCGTCTGAGGACGGCGTTTCTATACACACTGGCTGCGCTTCTGAGCCTTGCACTGGGAGCTGGGGGGCACGCGGTGCCCAGCACAGCTCCAGTTAGGCTGGCCTGGACTGATTTCCCCTGAAGAACGAGTCAGGCTGTCCTAATTCTTTCGCTGAGTAACTCTGAATGGTGCCCCTAGATCCCACGGCGCCTCTGGGTCTGTTCCATTTCTCTGGGGGGAGTGGGGGAATGTTGCTTTCTGTCTGCTTTTAAATTCTTGGGTTCTGGATTTGGGCCACACCTGGTGGTGGACAGAGCTTACTCCTGGCTCTGTGCTCAGTCCAAACACAATCAGAACCCACCTCCTGTATCTTATCTCGCTCCCTTCTTCCACTGTCCATCCATACTGGCCTTCCACAAACAATCCAAACCATTACTGCTTCAGGGCCATCCCAGTTTTTTCTGTCTGATGATTCTGTTTGTTCTGTTTTGGGGCCACACTTGGCGATGCCCGAGAGACACACGGGACGCAGGCGATTCAACCCAGGTCGGCTGTGCGCGAGGCAAACGACCTCCCCAGTGCTCGACTCCAGCCTCTCCCTGGTGTTCTGACCCCAGCCCTTCCATTACACAGTTGCTCGTTATCATGAACTTATCTTCTATATCTCAGAAAGAACAGACGTGTGTTGGGGCTGGAGTAATAGCACAGAGGGTAGTGTGTTTACCTTGCACACAGCCGACCCGGGTTTGATTTCCAGCATCCCATGTGGTCCCTGAGCCAGGGGTAATTCCTGAGTGCAGAATCAGGAGTAACCCCTGGGCATCTCCAGGTGTGACCCCCCCCCAAAAAAAAGGGTAAAATAAATAAATAAATAAATAAATAAATAAATAAATAAATAAATAAAGAGGGCAGGTGGTCATTTAAAAAAAAAAAGTGTGGATGCTCTGCTCTCGACCCTCAGGCCTTGGGGCGTGTGCACCCAATCCTGGGGCCTTCCCGCCCGACCCTGTCACTGTGGGGCAGCTAGCCTGGCCCAGGGGGCTCAGGGAAGCCTGGGGGCATGGGGGACCTCACGGTGGAGCTCAGCCCCTTCCTGCCGCTGCACGGTCAGCTGGAGGCGAAAGCTGGGGCTCCCAGAGTCACTCGTGTCCACTCACTGTGCCCCCGCCTGCCTACCCACGGCTCTCCCAAGGGTTACGGCTTCCGAAGGCGCATGCTCTGACCAGCCACGTGTGCGAGGGGCTTGCTCAGCCTGAAGAGACCCTGGCCTTAAAAGGCAGGTTCCTACAGACAGACGGGAACTTGCCTCTTAAACTGCAAATTCTTCTTAAATTTTCCCTGTTTTGTTCATGTACGGGGAGCACCCTGCAGTGTGGGGCTGTCCTGACCTGCAGCCAGAGTGCTCCGGGGCCCACGCAAGCCGGGGCAGACACACGCAGGCCAGCGCCCTCCCCAGCCCTGCTCTGGCCTTGTCCCTGCCCTGTCCCTGTCCTGTCCCTACCTCTGTCCTGTCCCTACCCGGGCCACCCCTGTCCCTACCCTCCGTCCTGTCCCTGCCCCGACCTGTCCCTGCTCCAACCCTGTCCCTGTCCCTACCTCTTCCTCTTCTCCCATCCCTGCTAATATTTTTCACGTTACTACAGCCCCTTCCCCTTGTTCACTAGTGAATTTTGAGTAAAAGGAAACTCCTGCATCTCCCAGTTACTGAAGATTTCACCATGTTTGCCTAGTCTTTTATGGCTTAATTAACTTGTCTTTAGCTGTTGTCTTTATTTTAATCTCTGGGTCATAAGCCGTTTCCCCTGGGGTAAAACAGGAAGAATGTACTGAATGATAATTCTTTGTCTCAACCTACCCTGCTACCCACGACGGCTAAGATTCATTTCAGGGCTGGGGTGTACAAAGGGCTGTGCTGCCGGCTCTGCTGTCCCCAGGCCCCAGGCTGCCTGTGGACACCCTCCCTCTAAACACAGGCAGGTGGACAGCGTGGACATGCGGGAACGTGCCTTTCATGCAACTGACCCAGGCTTGATCCCCAGCACCCCAGAGGGCCCCTTGGACCCACCAGGAGTGACCCCAGAGCCAGCAGTCAGTCCTGAGCGCTGCTGGATGCGGCGCCAAAACCAAACCCCCGAGACTTCCCGTGCCGAGGGCTACTCTCCCACAGCTGCTGGAAGTGGCTTCCTGACAGTCCATGCCGGACAGCCCCAGGCCCTGCCGTCTCCCCGCGTCTTCCTGGTGGCTCCTAACACTCTGCGGCCCAGTTCAAGAAAGGGCCTCTGCTTCCGTGTCGCAATACAGACTCGGGAAGAAAGGACCTGAGCCAGGGCCTGACCCGCCGGCGCTGCAGGGCCTTGCGTGGACGCCTGGACATTCCTCCTGTTCTGACCGAGGCACGGCCTAGGACACGGAATGCCACCTTCTCCTCTGACACCATGCGAGGCCCAGGGGCTGCAGAGCTGGGAGGGGGACAGGGGCAGGGCGGTCTCACCTGTGCCCGCCCCACCTTTATGCCCAAGGAACGCAGCCTGGCAGCACGGACGGAAACACCTGAGTCTAGGACCAGAGCGAGAGCACAGTGGGAAGGGCATGGGTTCAATCCCAGCACCCATGTGGCCCCTGAGCACCCTGGGGTTGACTCCTAAGCACAGAGCCAGGAGGAAGCCCTGAGCACTGGAGGGTGTGGCCCCAGAAACAGAAGGAAGAAGAAACACCTTCAATTCTGGCTGCCTCTGGCTTCGGGTCCCTCCTGGGCAGTGGAGCTGTCAGAGACCTCATGCTGTGGCCAGGCGCCTCCGTTCCCCAGGTGAGGCTGCAGCCTAGGGACCAGGTGTGGGGGACCCATCCAGGGAGGCCTCCTGAAAGCGGCCAGTACCCCAGGCACTGCCAGATGGCAGTCCCAAGCTGCGGGGGGGTGGGGGGACAGAGGTCACTAGCTAGCAGAAACCCCCAACCAGCCTCTGCTCACAGCCCGCACAGCCAGCCTGCCCCTCGCAGTCACTCAGACCCCTCCAGAACCTTCTGGAAGAAAACCAAGCACCTTGGGAAGACAAAGACGCGGCTGCTATGTCATAGCTGGCAGTGTCACACCGGCCTTGCCCAGTTAGGGCCCACAGTGTACACAGCGGCGAGTGCCACTGCAAGCAGTGGGACACTCGGGGCAGGGGGCACTGGGCACAGACGCACACCAGGATGAGAGCTGTGTCCACTTCCCCAGGCCACCTGGGGCCACTGAGAGTGTACCCCTAGCCAGCACAGAGCGGCCTCCAATACCTGGGGGCTAGGAGGAGCAGGCCCTAGGGCCCCGCGGTGTCACCGCAGGCTGCAACTCTCGCTCCCCAGGTACTGGCAACCCCTGAAGGCAGCACGCAGGAACCACCCAGGAGGGAAGGGACAGCGGGGAGGACAGAGGGCCAGTGAGGCCACAGGGAGACAGGCGGCACCTGGCTGGGCAGGAGCATGGGGGCCCATGCACAGCGACCCCCGACAAGGTCTCATCAAGTTGCATCTCTGCAAGGTGGAGCAACCCCAGAACCACACTGGGATGTGGGAAGTGCAGCAGACCCAGAGCGGCAAAGGCAAGGCCAGCTGAGCACCAGGAACAGGAGGCCAGGTCCCCCCCCCACCTGTCACCCTGCGCCAGGCGTGCCCCCCCCCACCTGTCAATGGGGAAAAACTAAACACCTTCCCTCTATGATCAGGAACAAGACAAGGCTGCCCACTCTCACCACTTCTGTTCAATATGGTACTGGAAGTACTTGCCAAAGCAGTTAGGCAAGAAAAAGATATTAAGGGCATCTAGATAGGAAAGGAAGAAGTCAAGCTCTCACTGTTTGCAGATGACATGATACTATTATTTAGAAAATCTTAAGACTATCAAAAAACTCCTAAAAACAACAGATTTGTATAATAAAATTACAGGCATGCTACAAAATTAATGTATAAAGGTCCGTGGCTTTCTTATATACAAATAATGATAAAGAAGAGAGATATTAAAAAACAATCCCATTCAAAACTGTACCTCAGAAAATCAAGTACTTTAGAATCAGTTTAACTTAAGAGGTGAAAGTCCTATACAAAGAAAACAAAATATTACTTTAAGTTGTAAAAGAGGACAAGAGGAAATAGAAGCACATCCTCTGGTCATGGACTGGGAGGATTAACATCAAAATGGCAATACTCCCCGAGCATTGTACAGACTCAATGCAATCCCTAATCGGATACCCATGACATTTTCAAAGAAACAGATCAAACACTCCTGAAATTCATATTTAAACAAATATGAACAATAAACCCCCCTTAAATAGCTAGAGCAAACCTTGGGGAAAGGAAGATGGGAGGCATCACTTAACACAACTTCAAACTGCCCTAAAATAGCATGGTACTAGAATAAAGACAGATCTTCAGATCAGTGGAATAGAGCTCAATACCCTGACACAGACTCTCATGTATATGATCATTTAGCCTTCAATAAAGGAGCAAAATATATTAAGTGGAGTGAGGAAAGCCCCTTCAACAAGTGGTGCTGAAAACTGGTCATCTAAGACCAGGCACAAAAGTCTAATATTTGTGCATTTTAAATTTAAATTTAATATTAAAATTTTTAAACTAAAAATAGTAAATTTAAATATTTAAATTTAAATATTGTACACAAATATTTAATATCTCTTTTGTGCAAAAAAAGTCCACAAAATGGACTCAGGACCTCAATGTCAGTTTGGAAGCCATAAGGTGCACAGAGGAAAATGTAGGCAGAACTCTCCATGACAGTGAAGCTGAAGGTATCTTCAGGGTGAAACACCACTGACCAAGCAAGTGAAAGGAAAGATAAACAAATGGGACCACAGTAAGAAGCTTCTGCACCTCAAAGGAAATGATGCCCAGGATGTGAAGAATGGGAGAAACTATTTATCCAACACTCATCTAATAAGGGATATATCAAAGATACACAAGGCACTGATAGAACTTGACAATAAAAAAAAAAAATTCCAACCCCATGAGAAATTCGAGAAGAAATGAACAGAAACTTACTCAAAGAAGAAATACAAATAGCCAAAAGACATATAGAAGAATGCTCGACGCCACTAATCAGGGAAATACAAATCAAAACAAAAGTGAGGGGCTGGAGCGATAGCATAGGGGGTAGGGCATTTGCCTTGCATGCGGCCGACCCGGGTTCGATTCCCAGCATCCCATTTGGTCCCCTGATCACCGCCAGAAGTAATTCCTGAGTGCAGAGCCAGGAATAACCCCTGTGCATCACCAGGTGTGACCCAAAAAGCAAAAAAAAAAAAAAAAAAAAGTGAGATATCATCTTGTATCACAAACACTAGCACACAATGAAAAGAATAGGAACAACCAGTGCTGGCGTGCGACATTCCTTAAAAATCTAAGAGCTGAGCTTCCATTTTACCCAGCAACATTATTTCTTAGAATATACCCCAAGGGCCCAGAAACAAAATGGAGAAAAGATATTTGACCCTATCTATGTTCCCTGCAGCACTATCCACAATAGCCAAATGTAGAAACAACCCAAGTGTCCACGTGGTACATCTGTCACTGTCATCCCGTTGTTCATAGATCTGCTCAAGTGGGCACCAGTAATGTCTCCATCATGAGACCTCTCGTTACTGTTTTTGGCATATCAAATATACCACGGAGGGCTTGCCAGGCTCTGTCATGCGGGAGGGATACTCTAGGTAGCTTGCTGGGCTCTCCAAGAGGGGTGGAGAAATTGAACCCGGGTCATCCGCGTGCAAGGCTATACATAGTTTAATTCAAACTTATTTCAGATGGATACCAGGAACTGCCTTTTAAAAAAAATGCCATGGGGCTGGAGAGATAGCACAGTGAGAAGGATATTTACCTTGCACGTGGCTGACCTGGGTTTGATTCCCAGCATCCCATATGATCCCCTGAGCACCGCCAGGAGTAATTCCTGAGTGCAGAGTCAGGAATAACCACTGTGCATCTCCAGGTGGGACCCAAAAAGAAAAAATAAATAAATAAAATAAAAAGAATGCCATATACAGAAAACTAAACAAAGCAAATCAAAGGTATCACACTTGTTATAGCTTAATAAAAATAGTGCCTGACAATCAGAATATACTGGCTAAAAGTTTTTGTTTAAAAAAACCCTAAGGCAGTTTATTTTAGAGATGACTGTTTCTTCTGTTTCTAATGTCACTGTCGCTGTCACTGTCATCCCACTGTTCATCGATTTGCTCAAGCGGGCACCAGTAATGTCTCCATTGTGAGACTTGTTACCGTTTTTGGCGTATCCAATACGCCATAGGTAGCTTGCCAGGCTCTGCCGTGCGGCAGGCAGGATACTCTCAGTAGCTTGCCGGACTCTCCGAGAGGGGCAAAGGAATCGAACCCGGGTTGACCACGTGCAAGGCAAGTGCCCTACTGCTGTGCCATCGCTCCCTCTCCGTTTCTAATAGAATACTAAAATATTCTATTTTATAATATAGCTTCTAAATAAGAAGAACATGTTTTCGTTCCTCTCAACTTCTCAGACCAGCAGGAAGACAAGTCTCAGAATCCCATGAGGCTTAAATCTGCAACAGTTCAGCCAGCATTATTTCCTTGGATTAAACCTCACGCCCATGATGGTGGTGAGGAAGAAAGCTGTAAACAGTGACAGTCTGATGTGTCGCCTGTCGCTGGAGACACGGTAAACTCCATAGGTGGCTAGAAACCCCACGCCAAGGCCAGCAATCAGAGACGGAACACCCCTTTTCCTTTATATCCCAAGAAGCTTCCAAATGTCAAAAGTGCTGCATACCAAAAACCAATTAAAGTCCACTGGCCCTGACGCAACTCTGCAGCCCTAGGCGGACGGGCGAAAAAGCCAGGGCCAGCTGCAAGCAATGTGGCTGCTGAGGCCTGGAGACAGGGCCCCGCACTGGCGCCTTCCGATTCGGCGCCACCTTCGCACGCTACACATGGACTATTACTCAGCCATAAGAAAAGATAAAGGCGCGCAGTTTGCTGCCACGTGGAGGGCCCTGGAGAGGAACATGAGAGTGACAGGACACAGAATGGTCTCTCTCATAGCGGGTATAAGGAAACATAGCGGGGAATAACGAGTACCCAGAGGCAATGGAAACAAAGGCCGAGAGCTGGTCTTCAGAAGCAAACAGGCCTCCTGGGGGCCGGGGTACGGGAGGGGTGGAGGGGAAGCGGTCAGCTGGGAGGAGGTGGTCTGAAAGGGGGAGAAGTGTCGTGTAGGAAACCGGATCAGCAACAGGATTGTAAATCACAGTGCAAAAACCTTATTTAAAGAAAAAAAAAGCTCCTCTCGTAGAAGCAGCTGGTGGGAGGGAGGGGATGGGGGCCGGGGACACTGGTGGAGGGACAGTTCCTGAAACACGGAGCCTGAAACCCAGTCATCTCACGGTGACTAAACTAAAAATACATATGCTCAAATATGGAACACTGGTAAAGATGTGCCGGAGCATTTAAAATACTCTGTTCCAATCCAGCGACTGGGAGGGGGCGTGGCCACGTCTGCAGTGCTCAGGGCGGTGCTGGTGAACTGGGAGCTGAGCCATCTCTCTGGCCCCTTAGTTTGGGCTGTTTTTTGTTTCAATTTTCAGGCCACACCCAACAGTGCTCAGAGCTTACTTCTGACTCTGTGCTCAGGTGTAAAAAACTAAAGCGCGCCAGAGGGGCGCGTGTACTCTCGGGTTCTCTGGGTGGCTCCGTCTCACTGCCCACGTCCGGTGCTCCAGAACCGCTGTGTGTGCTGTCGGTCGAGGGCAGGCGACGGAAGGAAGAAGGCCAAACTGGTTGCTCGATCAGTTTATTTCGTTCTCTCTGCTTCTCCAGAGTCTCGCGCCCCACTGCCCCACAGTCTTAGTTTATATAGCAAATTACATAGGGCAGTGGTACAAAGGTGGGTTTAACATCAACAAATCAGCAAAGAAGGCTAAGACCATTTCTTGAGGAGATTAACAAAATCTCATCTAGGGAAATCTCATCTAAGGAGATCCACTCAAGGGAGTGATTCCAAACAAGGGTGTGTCAGGGTGTGAGCTAGTAATCTGCTTAAATAGTTACAGTAAATTTATTTACTAATATTTCTAATATTTCTAGCAATGTCATTCTGTATGAGCACAGTAAGAGATATAAAGTTTGGTTCTTCCTGAGGACATCTCACTATACAGTCCTCAGGCCAGGTTAATTTTCCTAACCCCAGCAGGGTCCTAGTCTCTCGTTACCTTTAGATCATGACAGCATTGTCCATGATCATGCCCTCAACATATAGTTGAGTATTGTGGCGCTTTGGCCTGGCCTATCTCGATGCCAGGGTAGCACATAACTCACCACTTGCCCTGGATCCATCCTGTCCCTGTCAGGATCCTGCTTTTGGGGTGTTAGGAACTGAGGGCAACTGAGTTAAGAAAGCAGATGCCCAGGAGTAAATATTATTGGAGTCAATCAACTCCCAAATTACAAGCACAATACTGTTTTCCTGTGTCCATACAGAAAGGACATTGCTTTAAGGTAAACTATGCAAAAGGTACTAACTTACAATACAAGTTCAGGATCCTGAGAAGAATCTAATCTTACAGAATCTGATTAGGAAAAGGTGATTAGCTGGTTGGGAAGGAGGATGCAGAGAAGAGTTTACAGATAAGACAAAGGAATGGAAGTGTCTCCAGAGTACTTAAACCTAAACGCCTTGTGGCAAGGGAGGAGGGATAAACCAGTGTTATCCTACACTCAGGGAACCATGTGGGATGGCAGGGATGACCAAGGTGAGCCACGTGCAAGGCAAGTGCCTGCCCTACCCACTGTACTATCTCTCCAGCCCCTGTCCTCTAGATTTTTGTTTTAATTTTTTTTGGGGGTGGGGAATGAGTGGGGGTGTCAGGCCATACAGATCCATATGCAGGAGCCATTCCTGGCCATGCGCAAGAGACCAATCATAGACTGGCCAAAGCGAGACTACACCTACACCCTGACCCATCTCTCCGCCCTGCTCCATCTCGGCCGGCCGCACTTCCCTTCTTTTGCTGTCATCGCACACTCTGGCTACAATGATCACACCCCGTTTTGGGAGGGGGCACCAAACAGCCCCTGGGATCATACTCAGGCTTGCAGGTGCCCTTGCAAGCCAGGCGACTCTGCCACTGTCCCTCGGTCCCTGCCATTTACTCTGAAATGTAGCAGAAAAATAAGAGGGTAGAGGAATGACTCTGGAGAAAAGCAAAAGGGCAGGACTCGATGGCAGTCCCGATGGCAGGTGGGTGAGAACTGTTGGAGACACTCTCCCAACTATGGTGGCACTGGACACTGACACCATGGGACGCCGCGGCTGAGGGCAGGGAGCAGTGAGTCTGACAGTGCTAAGCCTGAAAAAACAGCTCCGGACAACCTTGACTATGGGACAGATACACAGGGAAGGCTCCGGCAGACTCACTCGGGCCGCCGCAACCTCGCACACAGCAGGAGCAGCACGGAGAGGCCCAAGGGGGCCAGGACTGAGACCTGGACAGCACAGGCCCGAGCCAGCCTTTGGGCGAGTGCAGCAGGGAACTTCCAAGCTCAGTCTGAGCACTTCCAGCGAAGCCTCCCCCTCCTGCTTTCAGAACTCTGCTTCCTGGGGCTGGAGCTATAGCACAGCGGGGAGGGCGTTTGCCTTGCATGCGGCCGACCCAGGTTCGATTCCCAGCATCCCATATGGTTCCCCGAGCACCAGCAGGAGTAATTTCTGAGTGCAGAGTCAGGAGTAACCCCTGAGTATCGCCGGGTATGACCCAAAAAGCAAAAAAGCAAAAAAAAACCCTCAGAACTCTGCTTCCTGGCGTCCAGTGGTGGCTCACCTCTCGGCAGACAGAAGCCTGGACGGCAGGCTCCCCCCACACTGGGAATCCAGGAATAAAGAGAGTCATTCCCCAAAGGCACTGAGCACTGCGCCCTGATGCCCTGATAATGCCCAATTCTCCACACAGCCGGAGGAAGACCCACTGCTCAGGCACTCAGAAACCCTGGCCCTGAGGCGCTGACCTAACACTGAGAAACCCCCTCCTTTCATGACTCTGAAAGGCGGGTCTGAAGTCCTCCATCTCAATCCCCAACACACACACACACACACACACACACCCCACACATATACACACACCCACATACACCCACACCCACACCCACCTCCCCACCCACATACCCATACACACCCCCAAAACCCAAAACCGAGCCCTGCACCTGACAGAGCTGCTGTCCCTGCACTGAGGGGGGAGGGTGGTCCCCGGAGACCCAGAGCCGCAGGCCTTCCTTGCCCCGAGGGCGCCCTGCGGGGGGTGTGGCCCTCTGCAGCAGAATCATCCGGCCCTGTCCTCGACCCGGGCTGGCGGCAAAACCTCCTCCAGGAATCTGGCCTTGTACACAGCCAGACCGGGCACCCCCAGCCCTGGGTGCCCCAAGTCCGCCAGGAGTGACCCGAGTGCAAGGGCCAGGAATAAGCTCTGAGCACCGCAGGGTGTGGCCCCAAGCCAACCCCACACGGCCGCTCTCGTCTCCACCGAGGGGCGGCAGGCCAGGCCCACCCAGGCTCCAGTGCTGCGGCCCTCAGCCTGCAAATCGACCCTCACCCCGGTGCTATCCTTTAATGCTCATCCTGAGTGGCAGTTTCGTGTCCAAACTCTCTCCTTAGAAGAACACCAGTCCTGTGAGTCTGGCTGCTCTCTTTCGGGGGGCTCACCCTTCAGTGCTCAGGGGGCATTTCTGGCTCTCGCTCAGCAGTGACCCCTGGCAGTTCTCAGTGATGCCTGGGGTCTGACTGGGGTTGGCGGGATGCAGGGCAAGCCCCTCCCCCACCAGCTCCCTGGCCCAGCACACGGCGTGAGGGCCACTGATGGGGTGTCTGAAGGCTCTTCCCATACAGCCGAGGGCTGAGACACAGGCGGGGTAGAGGCAGCTCCAGCCATGGCAGGAGCAGGGTGAAAAAAAGGCTAGCAAATCGCTATGGGCCCCAGAACCCAGCCCCGCGCGTGTCCTGAGGTCATCACAAGCTGCTCTCCGACAGCCCACAGCTCACCTGGAGCTCAGCTGAGCGAGGGGGCTGCTCTTCTAAGACCACACCCAACAGCTCAGAGCCAGGTGGGCCTCCTGCCGCCAAGCACACCTCATTCCCCATGATGGGCCCAGCACTCCCGTACTTATTAGAGGGCAGATGAAAAGTCCAGGGGCTTCAGCGGCACCCCTCCGCCTCTGCTTCCAGGCTTCCACATGCCCGCACAGACGGACTCACTGACACCCCCCGCCCCGGCACACCATCACCGGCCTCTCTCTTCATCGGATGTGTGAGTAGTTACTTCTAAACAAAGCACACTGAGCCCATCTCTAAGAGCATTGGGCATCTCGAGGGGTAGCAGGAGAGGTCCACCTAGTCAGTCAAACTGCGCAGATTCAGGCTGGAGAGATAGTCCAGCGGGCAGGGTATGTGCCTTGCACGTGGCTGACCAGGGTCCAGTCCCCAGAACCCCACAGGGCCCCCTCAGCCCGGCCAGGAGTAAGCCCTGGGCATCACTGGGTATGGTCCAAAACAAAACACAAAACAAGCAAACAAACAAAACACCCGGTCTTTTTTGGTAGCCGACCCAGGAGGACAGGGCAGTTGGATTATTACGGTGACTTACATGAAGTCACCGAGGACAAAGCAGATGCCTGTCTGTCACCTCAGGAGGCAGAATGAGTCAGCCTATACTGAGCGGTCCCACATGGGACGGCTGCTGAGAGCAGCATCCACTTCACACTGCCTTCGGCACTCATGTCCTGCATTCCAAGAGAAATACTCTAAGATCCTCATGTGCTTTCTGAATCTGGATCGTTACAATTGGTGGATCATCAATATTAAAGTTTCTGATGCTGAAAACTAATGACACATGGACTCCCAGGGTCAGTGCCAGCACCCAGGGGTCACCTGAGCACCACCAGGAGCAATCTCTATGTACAAAGACAAGGGCCCAAGCACAATGGCAGTACAAGTCCTATGACATGCAGGATACCAACAGCAACAAAAATAGCCCTGTGGAATGTAGGATACTGTGGAAATGGACCTACCCAAACCGGAAGCGCCATGAGTCTCACACCTGCCGATCACTCCAGGCTCTGTGGCACTGGCAGTCTCGGCCCTGCCCATCTTACCCCGGTTCTCTGGCTCCTTGTTCTGTGAGCCACGTGCCGCCCACAACACGGCACAACGCGAGGAGTCTCCGAGAGGAAAGTGGAAACGGGAACAGGGGCCCAAATTCACTTTGCTGACCATGCTATGGCAGTGGCAGCTACGAAACTTATTTTGGTTTTGTGCCACACCTGGCAATGCTCTGCACTCAGAGATCACTCCTGGCGGTGCTCAGGGAACCCAGGGATGCCAGAGACCGAAATGAGCCAGGACGGTCAAAACAAGCACCCTACCCGCTGTGCTCTCTCCCCTGCTACAGCCATGAAACTTAGTTACAGAAACAAGCACCCTACCCGCTGTGCTCTCTCCCCTGCTACAGCCATGAAACTTAGTTACAGAAACAAGCACCCTACCCGCTGTGCTCTCTCCCCTGCTACAGCCATGAAACTTAGTTACAGAAACAAGCACCCTACCCGCTGTGCTCTCCCCCCACAACATGAAACTTAGTTACAGAAACAAACACCCTATCTGCTGTGCTCTCTTCCCCCCTACAGCCATGAAACTTAGTTACAGAAACAGTTTAGCAGCACAACCATTGGTTCTTTTTAACAGAAAATAAAAGGATGATAATTTTATTTTTAAAATTAGAGGGCCATGCAGCAAAGAGCATTTATTTAATCTTTCCTTTCAGTTATGGGAATGTGACAAAATATAAAATGTAAGACCCATAAAAATAGTAATTCCTCATTTCCTTTAATATCCAGGCCAAATAATCTTTGCTTTCATTTAAGGAATGAAATGGCACACACTGACACAGAAACACTAACTCTGGGGGCAGGAGAAGCAGTTAGAGGGGCACGCGCAGCCCACCTGCACAAGACACTGGCTTTGACACACACCATGTGACTCTCCAGCACCTCCAGACACAGCTCTGGTAGCCCCCAGTGCCCCCGGGGCACGTAGCACCACACCTGTGTGAACCTACACCTCTGGATCTCAGTCAGGGGGACCCAGGTAGGGCCCTCTCTAATAAAAAATATCTTTGTGGGGCCAGAGCGATAGTACAGTGGGCAGGGCACTTGTTTTGCCCATGGCACTCCATATGGTCCCTCAAGTCCCACCAGAGGTGATCTCTCCTGAGCACAGAGTAAGGAGTAAGTCCTGCAACCACTGGGTGTGACCCGAAACCTAAAAGAATAACTTTGTTCAGAGTAAAATCACAGCCCTATAAGCAATGTGACTTAAAACCTACTAGCAGTGAGGGCCATACAGTACAGCGGGGAGGGTGCTTGCCTTGCATGCAACTGACCCCATATGATCCCCTGAGCAACGCCAGAAGGATGCCCTGAGAACCGCCAGGAGAGACCCCGAGTGCAGGGTCAGGAGGATCCCTGAGCACCGCCAGGAGAGACCCCGAGTGCAGGGTCAGGAGGATCCCTGAGAACCGCCAGGAGAGACCCGAGTGCAGGGTCAGGAGGATCCCTGAACACCGCCAGGAGAGACCCCGAGTGCAGGGTCAGGAGGATCCCTGAGCACCGCCAGGAGAGACCCGAGTGCAGGGTCAGGAGGATCCCTGAGCACCGCCAGGAGAGACCCCGAGTGCAGGGTCAGGAGGATCCCTGAGCACCGCCAGGAGAGACCCCAAGTGCAGGGTCAGGAGGATCCCTGAGCACCGCCAGGAGAGACCCCGAGTGCAGGGTCAGGAGGATCCCTGAGGACCGCCAGGAGAGACCCCGAGTGCAGGGTCAGGAGGATCCCTGAGAACCGCCAGGAGAGACCCGAGTGCAGGGTCAGGAGGATCCCTGAGAACCGCCAGGAGAGACCCGAGTGCAGGGTCAGGAGGATCCCTGAACACCGCCAGGAGAGACCCCGAGTGCAGGGTCAGGAGGATCCCTGAGCACCGCCAGGAGAGACCCGAGTGCAGGGTCAGGAGGATCCCTGAGCACCGCCAGGAGAGACCCGAGTGCAGGGTCAGGAGGATCCCTGAGCACCGCCAGGAGAGACCCGAGTGCAGGGTCAGGAGGATCCCTTAATACCACCAAACCTGGTCCAAGAACTAACAAACAAGACTGACAGCAGTGGGGCAGAGCCCAGGCCCCAAAGGGCTGAAGTGCAATGGCTCCTTCCCACGGGCTTTCTGGAGTGTTCTCATCAAAATGCACACAAGGGCCCAGAGAGATAGCACAGTGGGAAAGGCACACCCCAGGTTCACAGGAGAGTCCCTGAAACTCCACCAGGAGTGAGCTGTGAGCACAGAGCCAGGAGTAAGCCCTGAGCACTCTGGTGCAGACCCCAAATAGAAAAATCATACAGCCCTATTAAAATATACACCTGATTTTTTTTGGGGGGTCCACACGCAGTGATGCTCAAGGGTTACTCCTGGCTCTGAACCCCAGAATCATTCCTGGCGGTGCTCGGAGAATATATGGGGTGCCAGGGATCTACCCGTTGTACTATTGTTCCTTTTCTTTTTTCCGAGCATGCCCAGCCATGCTCAGAATTTACTCTGGTTCTGTGCTCAGGGCGCACACCTGGAAGGTCAGGGGGACCATATGCGGTGCTTGGGATTGAACCCGGGTCAGACACATACAAGGCAAATGCCCTGCCTGCTGTACTGTCACTCTGGTCCCCACCTGCATTTCTTACCACTGTATCTTTACAGAATATGTCAAAGCACGTGAAACTGAGAGCATTCTCCTAGGAGGTGATCTTGTTCTCCAAATCCCAAATCAGGACTCAGGAGACATGGAGGCAGGAGGGGGTCCCTGGATGCCAGTTCTACTCCCAGAACCCCACACCCCTATCAGCCAATGACTTCATCCACATGCTGGTTCCCAAGATGCACCAATCCCCCACCTCCCCACCAGCTCAGTTCCTGACAGTGCCATCACACAGGGTCTTCAGGGATGTGACAAGACTTCAAGTCACCGCTGAGTAGGTGCCAAGGCAGACAGACGAGGGGGCAGGCTGTGCTTCGGCCACCTTCCATAAACTCCCTCTGGTCGCCCGGCTCTCTGGCCTGCTGATCGCTTCCTAAGGAAATAGGCCATCCAAGAACAGCCGAATAACTGCTCGGCCAAACGCTCGTGTGGGGGACCTATGAAGAGCCTGCCTTTCACTTCTTCTAAGGCTTGGATTTTCATTTTTTCAAGGAACTTCAAGATTTAAATGTCCAAATTGGGGCCAGAGCAACAGTATAGAAGGCGGGCACTTGTCCTGCACACAGCCGTGCCAGGGTCCATCCTGGTGATCCCATATGGTCCCTCAAGCCCCACCAGGAGTGACGCCTGAGTGCAGAGCCTAGAGGAAGTCCTGAGCCACGCACTGACACAGTGACCCAAAACCAAAAATAAGTCAATGTCCAAACTGTACTTTCATAAAACATCTAAGTTACCAGAGGTTTTTAGATAGGTCTCCGGCTAGACGGGCCAGAGCGACAGGACATGGAGGAGGGAGTTTGCATTGCATGTGGCTAACTCAGGCTAACTCAGGCTAACCCAACACCACATATGATTTGCCCAAACGGAGTGAAACCTGAGTGCACAGCCAGGAGTAAGCCCTGAGCACTGCTAGGTGTGGCCCAAAACCAAAGGGAAAAAATAGGTCTCCAGCTGGGAAGATGGCTCAAAGGGCTGGACTGAAACAACCTTTGCATGTAGGAGCTCCAGATCTGATCTCCAGAACCTCATGGTGCCCAGGGTATGACAAGTACAGCCCACTAAGCTACAAGCCAGCAGCAGGCCTTGAGCAGCATGGCTGTGACCCAAACACTAACTAGTCTGGGGAAACGGCTCCAAAAGCCGGAGCCCCAGGGTCCAGCAGCAGCACACCACAGTTCCCTGCCCCAGCACCGAGTAGCCTGGAGTAGCTCCTGAGCACTGCCAGGTATTGCTCTAAAAAATAAAACCACGTCAGTAAATAGGCCTCTCTCATAATCAACCACAGCGAGAACAATTTAGGCCCCAAATTTTGTGAGCTGAAGATTTAGAGGTGACCGTATGTTGAACAGAGAAGGAGGACAGAAAGGTTCTGCCAACCTGCCATGGCAGGACCAGGAAGTCAGGTGAGCTCTGAGTCTGGCATGGAGAGAAACCAGTCCCTCTCGGGGCCAGGGTGATAGTACAGCAACTACGGCGCTTGTCTCATACAGACCCAGGCTCCAGCCTGGCACCTCCTATGGTCCTCTGAGTCCCACAAGGAGTGATCCCTGGGCACAAAAATTCATCCCTCTATGGAGCTGGTACAGTGGCAGGGCGCGTGCCCACCCAAGTTTAATCTAGCCCAGAGCACCACCAGAGGCAATTCCTGAGTGCAGAGACAGGAGTGCCCACTGAGCCTCACTGAGTGTGGCACAAAAGAAAACAAAAAACAACAACAAAAATTGGTTCCTCTCTACCTGGATTAGAAAATGAGTGAGAGCGGTGGCTGAACTGAATCACAAAACTCCTAACTTTGGCAACTATTCACAACTGAACAGTCTAACAGAGACATGGAATCAGCCACTAACCTTCCCAACATTGAAGTCTCTTAAGCCCAGACTCTTACTCTCCTCGGGAAGCCACAGCAGGGCCTGCACTGTCCCTACTTGTCCATCCATCCCTCTTGGCACAGACAAGTTAGACCCTCGCGGGTGTCCCCTCCTGAGCACACGCTGGAACTGACCACCGGAGCTGCTGCAGGGCGGGAAAGGGCGGGGTGGACTTCACTCTCTCGGCCTTCCCCCAACTCGGGCAGCGACCCCGAGCTCCCTCTCCTGCTTGGACCACGCAGCATCTCTGCAGCCTCCGCTGCGGCCACAGTGATGACAGCGTCCTCGGCTAGACATGTGTGTCCAAAGCAAGGCAGAGCGAGGACAGGAGAGGAGGGGTCCCAGCGACAGCACCGCGGCGGGGGGCTCGATTCCCGTCACCCAGCTCTGGCAGGAGTGCTTCCTGGGCGCAGGGCCAGAGCAGCCCTGGGCACCGCTGAGAGAGGGCGCCCCCAAAAGTGAGAGCGCACCACAGATCCCCAAAGACCACCTAGCCACCCTGCCATTCCAACAGGCCTCTTCCGAGGGCCCGCTGCGGGACGCGGCGCGGCTGCGGGAGGGATGCGGGGCGCGCGCCCACCGCTCACGCCTACAGGCGCCTTCCCGGGCTGCAGCCCCTCCGCCGGCACCGACGCCCCGGGCCAGCAGGAAGGCCATGTGCGGGCCTGGTCTCGGGGGCCGCCGCCGGGCGGAAGGCGCGGAAAGGCGTGGCTGCTTCCTCCCGGCCGGCTGTGGGGACCACCGAGCCCCATTGTCCGGGCGCCCCTGCCCACGCCCACTCCCGCCCCGCGGACCGACCCGGTACGCCCGAAGCCCGCTCCCCGCGACGCCGCACCCACGCGCTCACCTTCTTGCCCTTCTTGCCCTCCTCGTCCATGTCGCCGCGAGCGGCCCGGCCCGGCCAGCCCCGGCAGCTACATGCTCGCCGTCCGGACCCAGCGGCCGGCCACAGCCGCGCTCCAGTACCGCCCGCCGGCGCAGTCTCCGCCCCCGGCCGGCGCGCGCCCCGCACCCCGCACTTCCGGGCCGGGAGCCCCGCCCGCGGCCCAAAGCCTGCTGGCCCCGCCCCGCTCCATCCCGAGGGCGGAGCCCTGCTCTCCCCGCCCCGGCCCCGTCTCCAACCCGGCCCGCAGGGAGTGCTCGCGCCTGAAGCCTGCGGGCCCCGCCCCGCTCCATCCCGAGGGCGGTGCCCCGCTGGGATTCCCGTCCCGGCCCCGCCTCCGCCCCTGCCCGCACGGAGCGCCCTCTGCTCCGCAGCCTGCGGGCCCCGCCCCACTTTACTCCTGGGGGCGGAGTCCCGCTCCCCACGCCGCGGCCCCGCCCCGGTCCCGCCCTCACAGAACGTCCCCGGCCCGGAGCCTGCTGGCCCCGCCCCGCTTCACTCCTGGGGGCGGAGTCCCTCTCCCCACGCCCCGGCCCCGCCCTGGCCCCGCCCTTACAGAGCGCCCTCGGCCCAACGCGGCTGGGCCCCGCCGCACGGCGGAGCCTCTATCGCCCCGTCCCCTACCTCGCCCACACAGAGCGCCCTAGGCCGGGAGAGCGCTTGCTGGGCCCCGCCTTGCCTTCTAGGGAGCGCGGCATCTCTCGCCCCGCCCACGACCCACTCCTTCACCCCTCCCGGCCTCGAAAGGGGACCCAGATTTTCAATTTTGCCGCCATTTTTAGGGCTGCCAACTTCCCCGCCTACACAAGGCTACTGAAACTAAGTTCCGGCCGACGAGACGAGCCATAGCGCGGGGCGGCGGGAAGGGGCGGGGATCAGAGTGCGCCGGGGCCTGCGTCGGGGCGGGGCCTGTTCGCGGAGGGCTGGCGGGCCCGGGAAGGGGCGGGGCCTGTTCGCGGAGGGCTGGCGGGCCCGGGAAGGGGCGGGGCCTGTTCGCGGAGGGCTGGCGGGCCCGGGAAGGGGCGGGGCCTGTTCGCGGAGGGCTGGCGGGCCCGGGAAGGGGCGGGGCCTGCGTCCTGCGCAAAGGGCTGGCGGGCCCTGGTTGGCTTGGGCTGGGGCGAGCCCCGGGGCTGCGGAGCGGGGCCGGAAGGGAGGGCGCGGCGTGTCTCCTTTTTTCTCTCGTTTAGCCACTTTGTTGCTCTGAGGTTTCTAAGGCGTACTCTGTTCTGGTCCCTCGACACCTCGGGAAACACCGTCAGACCGGCCGCACCTACCGAGAGCAGCTGTCTCCGCTTCGTGACCGCACTGAGCCCAGGCCCTGAGGCTGCTGCTGCTCCCTATTCGTGCATGTTTATTTTAAAAGTGTAATATAGGAGTTGGAGAAAAGAATTAAAAAGTACATGGGGGTTGGAGAGAGTACGGCTCTGTTTAAAAAGTAAGGAGGTGAGAGCCGGAGCAGTAGTACAGTGGGTGGGGCGCTCCTCTGCCTTCCCGTCCCCCAAGCCCCTCCAGGAGTAACCCCCGCGCTCCACCGCGTATTACCCAAAACCGAAAACTAAAGTTTAATCAGAGGTTGAACAGAAGAGTGACTTAGGTCAGTCCCCAAGCCCTGCATGGGGTGACCACTGAACAGAGCGAGGAGGAAGTCGTGAACACCACTGGGTGTGGCCCAAAACCAACGGACAGTTTGCGGAGAAGCACCCTAAAAGCTCAGAAGCCAGCCAGGAGCGCCACTTAGGACCCCCGCCCCTCCTCCCGAGAGAAGTTGGCCCAGTGTTTTGCCACGAAATCAAGCTGCCAGTGAGAACCTTGTGGCAGACCTAGCATGTAATCTGGTACCAATTTAACCTAGTAATCCTCTATTTTTCTCTTTTGTGTTTGTGTGGGGGGACCTGAGCACAATGCAAGGCAGTGCTGAGGACTTTCATTTCTAATCTTGGCGTTCTCTCTCTTTTTTTTTAATTGAATCACCATGAGATACACGGTTACAAAGTTCCTGATGGGGTTTCAGTCCTACAATATTCCAACATCTTGGAACATCTTGGCAACCTTTCTTTAATATTACTTTCATAAGTTTCCATGAAGTATCTACCCTCTTTAGAGAATTTAGGCGGAGGTAGGGGAGACAGAATTTTAGAAAGAAAATTTTAGGCCTCTGCCTCCATCTTGGGAGAACCCACCTTTCTCTGTCACACAGATACACTTCTACAACATAACGATTTCCATTCTAGTTCTCTTTCTCTTACAACAGAGAGAATGGGATGGACAGTGAACCTCGAATACATGCACCTGCTAGAGAATTCCTTGAGATGGCGAGTAAGGTAACCTCTGAATGAATGTGAGTTTCCATGATAGCAATCTGGAAGCAATAATCCTGCTCCATCTCATAAAATTTAATGAAGTGATGGGGTGTGTATACTGTAAAGTGCTTGCAAGTATTTACTTGGGGCTACACTTCAGTTTCAGGTACCGCTTTGTGTGGAACAGGGTGACAGACAGTGGTGCAGATAAGACCTGACCTTGCAAAGCGGCTCAGAAGCAAAGCCTCACAAGAGAGAGTATCTGGGCCAAGTTGGCAAGAATAGGATTTCAGCCAGCACTGGGTGTTTGGACTTGAGCCTCACTCGACCTCCTGGTCACATGAGACTTAGACACAGAAACTGTCAGGTGTGCTTAGCAAGTCATGCTTATGCAGCATCTGCCTTGATTGGGATTGGAGCGGGGCAAAGCAGAGTTGGAGAGGTGATAGGCCAATAATGCTAAACTTTCTGTACTTAGACCATCCTCAAGCCGAGACCGCTATAAGTTATGTGTGTATTTGGCACTAAAGTGAACAGCCATCACTGCTCCCGAAGGGTGTTTCTCCGCCCACCATTCTCCTTCGCTCCACGCACAACATGTCCAGGCACATTGGGGGAAAAACTGTTCTCCAACAGCTTTGCACTTAATAAAATCAATATCCTGCCTTCCCAGACTGATATTCCTGGTCCTTGAGTCTGTAGTCTTTGTGGAGGTCAAGAACACTCAGAACCCTGGAATTCTTGGTTGTATCCCCAAGAATATCCCCAATCCCATTCCAGTCCCAATGCCTTACATCGTGCTTTTTTTTTTTGCTTTTTTTTTCTTTTTGGGTCATATCCAGTGATGCTCAGGGTTTAGTCCTGGCTCTGCACTCAGGAATTACTACTAGCAGTGCTCAGTGGGACATATAGGATGCCAGGGCTCAAACCTGGGTCAGCCGCATGCCAGAAAACTGCCCTACCCACTGTACTATCACTCAGGTGCCCTTACAACATGCTTTCCCTGACTTGTATGAAGTAAATATAATCAAAAGCAAAATTTTTCTTTTCTTTTTTTCCCTTTCTTTCTTTCTTTCTTTCTTTCTTTCTTTCTTTCTTTCTTTCTTTCTTTCTTTCTTTTTTTCTTTTTTGTTTTTGGGCCACACCTGATGATGTTCAGGGGTTACTTCTGGCTCTGCACTCAGGACTTACTCCTGGGGATGGTCAGGGAGGCCATATGGGATGACAGGGATTGGACCCTGGTTGGCCACCTGCAAGGCAAACACTCTATCCACTATACTGCCACTTCAGTCCCTTCTTATTTTCTAATTTTTCTTTATTTTTTGGGAGGTGGCCACACCTAGCTGTCCTCAGGGGTCACTCCAGGAGGGTCTCAGGGGTCCAGATGAGATTCTGAACCCAGGTTGGCTGTGTTCAATGTACTATCTCTCCTTCCCAAAATTTCCCCTTAACCAGAAAACCCTCCACTCTTAGTAAACAGAGTAATGGCTTGTATTGCAAGCCATTATACTAATTAGGCTGGGCAACTTGGGACTCAGTGGGCAGCTGGGGCCTTGACCTACTAAGGAACCAGGAGACAGGCTTTTCCCCTTGGTAATGACATTTCACAGTGAGTGCTCCCAAGGAGTATATTCCAGGGCAGTGAGCCTGGCTGTAGGGTACACATCCATCCCAGGTCTACATACACATGAAAAGGAAGAGGCCTGGGAGATACAGTGGGCAAGAAGACACTTTCTTTGTGTGTGTGTGTGTGTGTATGTGCGTGTGTGTGTGTGTGTTTTATTTTATTGAATCACCATGTGGAAAGTTTCAAAGTTCTCAGGCTTATGTCTCAGTTATACAATACTCAAACACCCATCCCTTCATCAGTGCCCATATTCCACAACCAAAAACCCCAGTATACCTCCCACCCCATCTCCCCACCCCCACCTGCATAACTGATGAATTTCACTTCATTTTCTCTTTACCTTGATTACATTCCATATTTCAACACATAACTCACTATTGTTGTTGGAGTTTCCCCCCAAAAAAGACCGTCCTACTACCAAGGAAGCATTTGATAATTAGTTTTCCATTGCTTAGAATTAAGAGATATGAAGTCTCACTGCTCCAAATACATATGTAGGGAGCCATCTTACAGAGTTTGGCTCTTATCGTCTAGTCAAGCGGAGGCTGCTTGGAATTCCTGTGATCTTATCATTTCACCATTTGTCTCACTAGCCAAAGGCCATGCCTGATCAACATTCTACTACTGTTCCTATGGGGGTCCAAGCATGCATACCACCCCCCTCCCACCAAGAGGTATAAGTATTGTAACTGCTGTGAATAAACTCTCTCTCTCTCCTCCTCCTTCTGGCTCTGCGTCTCTTCGTTTGGTTGCGTCCCCTCCTTAGCCCCACGAAGGCTAAGGACCTAGCTCGGACCATCAGAGAACTTTGTACGCAAGTGTGAGGAGATACATAACTCTTTTTTTTCTTTTCTTTTTTTTTTCTCTTCTCCCTTCCCGCGCTGCCCAATTCGTATCTGCTTGATAGACCTCATAATATGGTGGACGCCATGTCGCGTTTCTCCTCGAAAATGGGAAACAACCGGGAAAGAGGGAGATTTTCTCTCCTCGGCCGGTGTGGGGCTATGGCTTAGTTCACAGTCTAGAGAAATGGCTGCTACTTTGATTATCTTCAATATTTCAACAAAAAACTCAGTTATTGTTTGGAGTTTCCCCCCAAAGTCAGACCTGCTAAAAAGGAACCGTTTCACATTGCTGACAATTAAGAGATGTTAAGTCAAGGTTTTGGATTTCTATATAAAGCCCAGGGAAAATTCTGCCAGAAATTGCATCCCTGCAAGCTTTTACTTCCCTTTTGTGGTGCTCATAAGATGGAAAAGCCTGGAGAGAGAAACCTTACCCGCCTGGTGCCGCATGGGGCAGCGGCTCAGCTCACAGTCCAGAGGCCTCTCTGGGAGCTGCTAGAGTCCAAAGTAGTTCAGTTGGCCTCCGGGATCATGCTCGTGCAGCAGCCGAAAGGCCAAGAAGACACTTTCCTTGGTCCCATTTGAGCATCGATTCCCCAAGCCCTGACAGGTGTGATTCCTGGGCAGAGAGCCAGGAATAAGCCCTGAGCACTGCTGACCCCAAAATAAAAATAAAATTTTTTTTTGTTGTTCTTAATGGGCAGGGAGGGACCAGAAATATAGTGCAGCAGGCAGGACTCCTGCCTTATGCTCCAACCCAAGTTTGATGTGGCCCGATGTGGCCTAAAACACAAAAATCATAATACTAAAATTAAAAGGGAAGAATGGCATCTGGAAGTATGAGGGGTGAATGGTCTCCCGTGCTCTGCAGAGCCCTGCCAGCTGCACTGCCGCCCCTGATGCCCTCTTCCTATCCTTCTGGGGGCTGCCTTCCGTGCTGGCTGGCCTGGCCATCTGGGCTCTCCCCTGCCACGGAGTGCGCATGTGCGTCCAGTAAGTGATGCTCACCAAGCTGGGCCCTACATTCCCACCACTATTAATCAAGATCTGTTCACAGTTATCCTTCGGGATGGCACGTGCTTTCTGAGACGTCAGACTGAGAACACGGCGGCTGGGCTGGGGCTTGCCCTGGGTCTATGGGTTCCTTGAACAGCACCTGCAGTGACCCCAGGTGGCTCAGGGATCACTCCTGGTGGTTCTGGGGATGGAGTCAGGTCAGCTGAAGACAAGAGCCCTGCACTGAATCTCTCGGGCCCTGGAAGTGAAGCCCAGATGGGACATCCTTTCCCTCCAGCTTGGGGCATGTACAAGCCAAAGTGACCCTGTGCATTCCCACAGTGCTGGTGAGAACAAGATGGAGCATCTAAGCCTGCCCTGCTTCTTCCAGAGCAAGGTTAGAAGTTTCATACAATTGCTCACTCTCTTCTGTAGTTGTCTGGTGACAAGAACTGTTTCCCACATATGGCTGACTTTAGGTTAAACTGCAGCATAGGCACTGTGTGGCACTGGAGAATGTGCCTAGGCTCCCACAGCACATGATGTGCTTTCATCCTGAATGCTGTCTTCCCAGAACTGGATCTTAAAATTCGTGTTTCATACATTTTGGGGGGTGGTGGCCTTATTTGGGTCCATATATAGTATAATATTTAAGGCTTCCTGGAAGTTGTTTTGGATTTGGGGTGATATACTTTAGGCTATAGGAAATCTAAGTAATGTTGAAGGGAAAGCTCGGAGAGGCAGCCATGGGAACGGAGGAAGGGAGTCAGGCGTCGGCAGGGATGAGCAAGGCCTGCCTTAAGCCCAGCTTGGCTAGCAGCTAGGAGGCTGACACAGGCCAGAGCAGGAGTGCAGCAGGAAGGCACAGTACAGCAACCCTGGCTCATCCCCCAGGTCCCATCAGGAGTGACCCCAGAGCACAATCAGGTGCAACCCAAAAACAATTTTTTTTAAAGGCTCGCACAGCAGGCCGAATCCCACAGCAGGACTTGCCCCGAGGCCCGAGTTAGGGTAAGGTAAGCATGTCCTGTGTCGTGCTGAGCTTCTCCTGATTAAATCCCACTTGGGTGAAAGCCCCCGGTGCTGTGGATCAGCACGTTCCTCCCACAGGGAAGAGGGCGGTGGTTGGCCATACTGAGTGCCAGGCTGTCTTGACCTTTCACTCACTTTAAATCTGGGGAGGGGCACCCTGCGGTGATCTTAGGTTCCAGGAAAATGGGAGGCCTGAGACCTGAAGAGCTCAGGATTGCCCAGCGAGAGCTGGTGGCTCCGGGTTAGACACTCAGCTCCTCCCGCCTGCAGCTGCTCCAGAGTGGCAGGGCCCCCAGGAAAGGCCTTCGCGTCCAGCTGTGGGACCAGCAGTCCTGGCAGATCCTGCAAACGCCACGGCCTCCAATAGGCTGGACCAGCCTGATGCTGTCCGCACAGCCTGTCTGGTGAGGGTGAGGTGTACATTCCATGCAGTGACCCTGAGCAGGAGCAGGCGTGCTGGCTCCTTCCTGGGCACACTGCAGCTCTGTCTTCTCCTTGTGTGTCCCTTCGTGAGGGGGAGCTGGAGGCTGCTGCTGTCAGCAGCCAGGAAGGACTGCCTCTCAGACGCATGTGGCCATGTGCTCTACCAGCCAGAAAGCTGCTGACCAGGTCACACAATCTCCTAGGTTTCAAGACACTCCCTGATGGCTCTGCCATGTCCCTGCCACTGCACGTGATGCAGAGAGTGCCGTCATTCATCCCAGGATCCAGGATGCCAGGGCTAGAGGGCTGAGACAGTCCTGTGGACCCTGGGCAGGAGTGAGTGTCCAAAAGGTCTGCTCTGGCCACTCAGCAGCTGCTGAGTCTACCCAAGAAGGTGGTCACCAATACCAACACTGTCCCTGTCCCTGACTCCCCATTGGAGCTGGGGGACAAGCCTGGGGCCCCGCATGCAAAGCCTGGTTCCTTCCAGGCCTTTGTGCCATCTCCCCAGTTCTTCAAAACACTGACTTCAGCAAGATGACCAGGTCCCAGAAAAGTTAACGGCCTTTGAGCTCATAAGGCTTTTATAGCTAAAAGCACCTTAGCATGTTGGCTGATATCTGACAGGTGGGACCCTGTTCTTTGACACAGCCTTTGGTTTGGGATTTGGTCCACTGCCTCTTGCCTGGGGAGTCTCTCCTGCCAGCAGCGTCACATAGCCCACCGTCCATCTCAGGCCTCAGCGTCCCTAGGGATGCTCAGCGTCTGTGACAAAATTTATCATGTCTGGCTACTAACAACAGCCCTCGAAGGTTTCCAGTGTTCTCATTTTTCTTTCTTCTTTTCACAGATCATCAGGGAAATCCAAATCAAGGGTTGTAGCTGCCCACATGGGTGCCCAGGGAGGTCTCAGAACTGTGGGGGTCCCCTACTGCCCTGTTTGCCCAACCACTTGGGGGCGCAGATGAAGCCAAGGTCCTGCCCATGGGACTTCTTGGTGTGACATCATCGCTGCCACTGATGTGGGCAGTAAATCTTGTGCAAGCCGTCAGAGCGGGAAAACCACAGTCTCAGTTGCATTTAGGTGCAAAGACATGGGGCAGCTCCCTGCACCCACTGCCCTCAGGAGAAAGGTCCTGACATTTCAGGTGGAAACCCCCTGCCCCTCCAAAGAATCTGACTGATACACATCTGATTATTTCTAGCTTCAACTTTCGGTGTTGGGACCTCTCCAAGTCTGTTTCATTAAGGGCTGCTTTAATACACGCAGGACAGAACCCTCTAGAGAAGGAAGTGAGAGGGTGGGGAGGGCTCCCCCACTTTCTGTGTAGATTCGGAAATCCCTTCAAAAACAAAAATCATCAGTCCAACAGATAGGTGAACAGACACTTCCCCTAGAGGACGGCCAGTAGGCATATGATGATCCCCTCGTCAGGGAGATCCAAATCAAAGTGACAATGAGTGGCCCGAGAGAGCACAGCACTCACTGCCAGCTGCTGGGCACCACAGGGCCCCCTCACTTTGGGGCCCCTCGATCTGTTCCCAGCAAAGATCACCTAAAAACTAGTGAGAGCATCTCACATCAGGGGAATGGTGTATACCAAAAAAACTGGGGCGAGTTGGCAGGTTGCAGTGAGAAAATGAATCCCATCCGCTGCTGGGAGGTGCTGAGAAAGGAATCAACAGCTGTCGTCTGGCTCAGTAGCTAAGGAAAACAGTATGGAGAATTCTTCGTAAAGGAAGAGTGGCGGTTCCAGCTGGAGCAATAGGACAGCAGGTGCTGTGTTTGCCTTTCATGCAGCTGACCTGGGTTTGACCCCTGGCACCCTATATGGTTTCTGAGCATCACTAGTGTGGCCCCTAAAAAAATCACCAATCCAAAACCTGGAGGTTCAGAGGAAGTCACCAGGCCTGGGTGGATGAAATGACTCAGATTGGGCCCAGAACCCCAGGAGGTGGCAGCCCCGGCTCCTGGTGGGAGTTTTTGTCCAGTGACCCCTCAAGGTGCTAGTGCCTGGTCTGGCTTCACTGGACAACCACACCCTTTCCACTCAAGGTATGGAGCCATCCTCAGGAGTTTATTTTATTGGGGGGTTGAGGGAGATTTGGGGCCACAGGATCACAGGTACTCAGGATCACAGCTGGTGGGTTCTGGGAAGCATGCGTAGTGGGCCGTGTGTAAGGCACCCCAGGCCCACTCTCAGGCACTTTAGCAGGAAGGCCTTCGCTTCAGTTCTGGCATCTTCTAGCTCTCTATCAGGGCACAGAGTACCGCCCCCCGAGCCCCGTGTAGAGGGCTGCTAGGCAGTGGAAGCTTTTTGGTGGGGTGGCATGCCCACACCCGATTGGAGCCAGCTCCTGGCTCAGGGATTGTTCCTGGCGAGGTTCAGGGACCCTCTGTGGTGCCGGGGATCAAACCAGGGTCGGCCACAAGCTAAACCAGCGCCGCGCCCCCTGCAGTATGGTTCTGGCCCTGGCACTCTTTCCTTCTGATCACACAGATTTCTGACAAGGCTGGGTAGCTTGGCTATCAGTGGACTGGAGTGCAGGGGGCCCTTGGGTACACAGCAGCCTTGGAGCATCCCGTAGTGTTCGGGCGGTTGCAGGCCCAGGAAGCTGGGGTCAGAGCCCCCAGGGAGGGAGTGTGGTTAAAGGGGAGGGCGGGTTCTCCCGCCAGAACCCACTTCCTGCTTCACCCCAGCACAGGGAGGTGCAGGGAGGCTGAGTGAGTGCAGAGAAGCTCTGCCGCCCGCAGCCCGCCAGCGCCATGGAGGCCGAGGAGGGGCCCGAGTGTGGCCAGCCAGACTTCGTGCTTCTGGAGCAGGTGACACTGGAAGACTTCATGAAGAACCTCCGAGCCAGGTAGTGGGGCATGGCCTCCCTGTGGCCGTCACCAGCACCATGCACACCCTTTCTGAGAGATGAGCGCATGGTGGGTGGGATGGGCTCCCTAGCCTTTCCCTCCTGCCCCGCAGGGCCCCTGCTGCCTCCTCCTCAGGACCGGGAGGGTGCCAGGATCTCGGACAGGGCGAGTGTCTGTCAGGTGTGGGGCTGAGTCTGAGGAAGCTGGCAAGTCTCCCCAGGGCTTTGGGTGGGCAAGCTGGGGTGATGCTCTGGGGGTTACAACTGGCAGAAGTGACAATGGGCCAGACTCACCACTGAGGTTGCAGCAGGCAGGGCTGAATGGAGAGCAACCAGGGTGGCCATGGGCAGCTGGCTCCATCCCGGACAGCCAGGGGAAACCCGGGGGGACATGTAGGCTTTGGGGTTGGGACTCCCCGAGCAGGACTGACGTTGTGGGGTGCAGGGCAGGTTCGGACCGGAACCAAGCTTCTGCAATGTAACGGAGTGACGCATGGTTTTACGTTGCACTTGTCAAAGGAGCTACGACAGGACCATCCTGTTTCGTGGGGCTCGTGGCTGCTCAGCCAACATGGGAGAGCAGGACCCAATGACAGTGTCCAGGGTGTGGGGAGAGAGAGCCCTGGTTTCCCTCATCAGAGGCGGGCACAGGAAGAGGAACCCCTGACAGTCAGCCCACAAGGGCACAAGAAGGGACTTCCGGCGATGTCCACCCAGGCAGAGCAATTGAGGACCAACCCAGGGCCCCCGCTGTCACCTCATGCGGGCCAGGGGTGGGGTGGGGCAGTGGCTGCCACACCCCGTGGGCACTTGGGTGTGGCTGGGTGGATCTGCCTCTGGGTCCCCGCCTGAGTCACACCGGAAACAAGTGACAGCCCTCCCGTACCTGCCAGCCCTCTCAGCTCCCTGCACCCCTGCCAACTCTCTCTCCCCCACATCCCTGCCAACTCTTTGTCTTAGCCCCTCACATCAGCTCCCACCTGCAGGCTCGGACTCACCTATCGTGGCCTCAGGCCAAGGCCCCCTTCATACGAAGAGGGGTCTGGGTCCACGGACTGAGGGGTCCAGTAACATTGGCCCCCTTTGGAATGAGCAGCAGGGGTCCTGTGATTGGGGCACCCTTCACAGAGTGAGGGGCTTAGTCCTGTGCTCTCAGCACCTCTTCATGGAGCGAGGGGTCCCGTAATGTCAGGGCACCCTTCACAGAGTGAGGGCTCAGGTGTCCTGTGGGCACCCAATAGTCCAGCAGACTCCCACCAGCTCACACCTCAGTGGACACCTGGGAGACTAGGGTCAGCCCTGCCCCTTCTCTGCTCTCATCACTGGGGGGATCCTTATGTCCAGGTCATGGGGCTTGACTGATCTGTGGCCCGAGTGCTGAGGCCCGGCCCTCCCCGGCAGGTTTGAGAAGGGCCACATCTACACCTACATCGGTGAGGTGCTGGTGTCCGTGAACCCCTATGAGGAGCTGCCCCTGTACGGAGCTGAAGCCATCGCCCGGTACCAGGGCCGCGAGCTGTACGAGCGGCCGCCCCACCTCTACGCGGTGGCCAATGCTGCTTACCGTGCCATGAAGCAGCGGGCCAGGGACACCTGCATCGTCATCTCAGGTACGCCTCCTCACCTGGTGTCAGGGAGGGGACCGGAGCAGGCGTGGGCAAGGCAGGGGCGCTGATCTAGCTTTTCCTCCCCCAGGGGAGAGCGGGGCAGGGAAGACCGAGGCCAGCAAGCACATCATGCAGTACATCGCTGCCGTCACCAACCCCAGCCAGAGGGACGAGGTGGAGAGGTGAGGCTCAGGGCGCCCTCTGCCCACAGGCTCCAGGGGACGCACCACATGCTCAGGACAGGCCGCTCGGCTGGGGATAGCGTCCACAGCCCAGCGCCCGCGTGTCGGGGCATGCGACCCACACGACACAGTTCCCTGGTCACTGCCTTGAGCTCCAAGCCCAGAGCAGCCCCCGAGGACTCTGCAAACCTCCCTGCCAAGGAGCTGCCAGGCTGAAGGGGAGGGCAGTGCAGCAGCCCCCAGGGGGCCCGACAGAAGGGAGCGCTGGCCAGTGGTTACAAAGGCCCCGGACAGGAGGTGGGAGGTTAGGGTGGAGAGTACAAATCTGGAAATCGGAGCCCTCTGTCCTACACATGGGGACTCGTGGGGACATAGTGCTTCCTGTGGAGATGGGATGAGATGGGGTTCCGGGGAGAGGAATGCAAGTTGATGGCAGTCTCCTTCAGGGAAGAATGAGGCACCTAGGTACTGGGAAGCAGAGGCTTTCCTAGGATCAGCACCTCCACCAGCTCCCACCTCCCACCAGCTCCCACCTCTCACCAGATCACACCTCCCACCAGATCACACCTTATACCTCTCACCAGCTCACATTCACACCAGCTCCCACCACCCACCAGCTCCCACCTCTCACCAGCTCCCACCTCCCACCAGCTCCCACCTCCCACCAGCTCCCACCTCTTACCAGCTCACACCTCCCACCAGATCACACCTCCCCCAGTTCACACCTTATACCTCTCACCAGCTCACATTTCACACCAGCTCCCACCTCCCACCAGTTCACACCTCCCACCAGCTCACACCTCCCCCAGCTCACACCTTATACCTCTCACCAGCTCACATTCACACCAGCTCCCACCTCCCACCAGCTCCCACCTCCCACCAGCTCACACCTCTCACCAGCTCACACCTCCCCCAGCTCATACCTTATACCTCTCACCAGCTCACATTTCAACCAGCTCCCACCTCCCACCAGCTCTCACCTCCCACCAGCTCCCACCTCCCACCAGCTCCCACCTCCCACCAGCTCTCACCTCCCACCAGCTCCCACCTCTCACCAGCTCACACCTCCCACCAGCTCACACCTCCCCCAGCTCACACCTTATACCTCTCACCAGCTCACATTTCAACCAGCTCCCACCTCCCACCAGCTCCCACCTCCCACCTCCCACCAGCTCACACCAGCTCATGCCTCACACAGCTGTGTGCAGCAACCTTTCCAAGCATCTGCCCACCCCTTGTCCCTGGTGCGCATGGGCAGCTGAGTGAAGGCCACCACAGACGGCAGGTCCTCACATGGAGAGTGCTGGAGTAGGCTGCACCTCACAGCAAGGGGCCTGCATTATGATGGCCCCCTGCCCCCACTGTTCAGGGTCAAGGAGGTGCTGCTCAAGTCTACCTGCGTGCTGGAGGCCTTCGGCAATGCACGCACCAACCGCAACCACAACTCCAGCCGCTTCGGCAAGTACATGGACATCAACTTCGACTTCAAAGGGGACCCCATCGGCGGGCACATTCACAGCTACCTGCTGGAGAAGGTGGGCACGACGCATAGCCCCCTCCATGCCCAGGTCCCTGGCAAGTGTACCGGCAGGGCAGCCGCACCCAGTCCATCCTCAGGGCCCCAGGACTCCCCAGCAAGCCCGCACCTCCTGCTGTGCTTGGGGCCAGAGGGGAGCCTCACTCAGCCGCCCCCTCTCCTCACAGTCCCGGGTCCTCAAGCAGCACGTGGGGGAGAGGAACTTCCACGCCTTCTACCAGGTAGGCTACATGGGGGGCAGGGCCGGTCCACCACCCTCCCTGCCCAGCTTCACTGAGGCTGTGTCTATGCCATGACTGACCTGTTTCTAAATCAGGTCTGACTCACTTAGTGGGTGCTCTCTGGATGCTGGAAGTCTACACTAGCAGATCCACTGAGACCAATCCCCTGTTTGAAGCTGTGTCAGTCGCTAAAGTTGCTTCTACCTGGTCTTGGACAGTGTCTGCACTGCATCACCCCTGATGTGGGTTCTTATTGACTGGGTTCAGTACCAGTGTTCCCCAGTGTGGGCACCCCCAGCCCCTTGAGGGTGCTAAGACCATGTGGGGGGCGGAGGAGGATGGTAGCTCTGGGTACAACTGGGGGCTCTTTCTGTTTATTCCCGAGAGACATTTAGCCTGTTTCTCCTGGAGACGGATCAAAACCAGCCAAATATGGGTCAGAACCACTGGGTGTCAGACCAGCCCTTCACTCCCGTGGACTCTGACCGCTTAAGTGGAAGCGGCAGCTCGCTGGCAGTGTTCACACCTTCTGTGAATGCCTGGGAGGGGAGAGTCACAGAGGTAGAGGAACAGCCTGGCACACGGGGACCCTAACTGAGGGTGCCATGATCCCACAGATGCTGAGAGGGTGTGAGGACGAGGAGCTGCGAACGCTTCACCTGCAGAGAAACCCTGCGCTGTACAACTTCACCCGCCAGGGAGCAGGGCTCAGTGTGAGTGGGGCAGGGCTCAGTGTAGGTGGGGGTGTGGCTCAGTGTGAGCAGGGCGGGGCTCAGTGTAGGTGGGGGTGTGGCTCAGCATGAGCAGGGCGGGGCTCAGTGTAGGTGGGGGTGTGGCTCAGCATGAGCAGGGCGGGGCTCAGTGTAAGTGAAGTGTGGCTCACTGTGGGAGGGGCGGGGCTCAGTGTAGGTGGGGGTGTGGCTCAGTATGAGTGGGGCGGGGCTCAGTGTACGTGGGGGTGTGGCTCAGTGTGGGGGCGGGACTCAGTGTGAGTGGGGCAGGGCTCAGTGTAGGTGGGGGTATGGCTCACTGTGGGCGGGGCAGGGCTCAGTGCAGGTGGGGGTGTGGCTCAGTGTGGGGGCGGGACTCAGTGTGAGTGGGGCAAGGCTCAGTGTAGGTGGGGTTGTGGCTCAGTGTAGGTGTGGCGGAGCTCTGTGTAGATGGGGGTGTGGCTCAGTGTATGTGGGGCAGGGCTCAGTGTAGATGGGGTTTGGTTCAGTGTGGGGGCGGGGCTCAGTGTACGTGGAGGTGTGGCTCAGTTTTGGGGGGCGGGGCTCAGTGTGAGTGTGGCGGGACTCAGTGTAGGTGGGGGCTGAGCTCTCTGTGAGTCTGGCTGATCCATTCCTTGTCCCGCAGTCTTGGCACAGGCAAGTGGCAGCTGTTCACTGGGGCTTTCGGGGCCCTGCTCGGTGGTCTTGGGGGGAAATCAGTGCAGGGACAGAGGGCTTGGGATTCAGTCTGGCTCTGGTGTGCTGAGTCCCTTCTCCCCCAGGTCTTGGACACGGATGAGAGGAACCACCAACAGGCGGTTGAAGAGGCCATGCGGGTCATTGGGTTCAGTACAGAGGAGGTGTGCTCTGTACGCCGGGTCCTGGCCGCCATACTGCACCTGGTGAGCTGCCCAGGGGGCTGGGGCTTTCCCACTGCACTGACAGCTGCCTCGGGAGGCCTTTGGTCAACTCCTCTCTGCCGAAAATGCAGTGGCTTTGGCTGAGGCTCCGTCCTGAGCCTCGTTCCTGCTCAGGACGAGGCATGTCAGGCCCCGCGATGAGGCAGTGCTTGGTGTGCCAGCGTCTTCTGTCATTCTGGAGCTGTGTGGCTTTGGCTGGTCACTCGCTGCTTCTGAGCCTCTTCTCTGCGGGATCTGGAGAAGCAGGTGGGGCAGAGCTTGGGCCATGCAGCGGGATCCTTCAAGAGTCCGGGTGCCTTGGGGAAGGCTCTGGGGCCCATCTCAGCCGCCTGAGGCAGCTCTGCTCGCCCGCACTGCCTTCCCTTCCTCCCCGCTCAGCAGGGAGCAGAAAGTCTGGCCCCTTTACACTTCCCTTCACCAGGGAAACATCGAGTTTGTGGAGACGGCAGAGGATGAGTCAGAGCAGGGGCATGTGGCGGTGGTGGCAGAGGAGCTGGTGGATCACGTGGCTGAGCTGACCGCCACGCCCCGGGACATGCTGTTGCGCTGTCTGCTGTCCCGCACTGTGGCCTCGGGAGGCCGGGAGCTCATTGAGAAGGGCCACACGTCGGCAGAGGCCAGCTACGCCCGCGATGCCTGTGCCAAGGTTCTCTGGGAGAAGGAGGTGGGGTTGGTGGGCCCAAGCAGCCTTCCCGAAGAGGTGAGGGCCAGACGCAGCTCTGGTAGCAGGCTCCTGGCGTCCTCACAGGCCGTCTACCAGAGGCTCTTTGAGTGGGTTGTGGCTCGCATCAACAGTGTCATGGAGACACGGGACCGGGACCCCAGGCGCCACGGGAAGGACACGGTTATTGGTGTGCTGGACATCTACGGCTTCGAGGTGCTCCCAGTCAACAGGTGGGTGGCCAAGCACACCCCCACCCGCTCCCGATTAGGGCCCAGGAACACAGCTGGGAAGGGAGCAGGCTCCTTGGGGACTGTCCCCTCTGGTCCCTGCCTCATGCCTCATGCTGTGTTGTCCACCTGGCAGTGACAAGGAAGACAAAATCTTGGGTTACTTCCCCTTAAGTGAGGGATGCCTGGCTTCCTCCAGGGTCCCCTGAGCCCCGCCAGGAGTTGTCCCTGAGTGCAAAGCCAGGAGTAAGCCCTGAGCACCGTCAGTGTGGTCCCAACACCTAACCCAACCCAAAAACTCTGCTTTGAAGAGTGTGAGCCGGAGGTGGGGGTAGGGAGACCAGGGGCCCAGAGCAACAGCCAGTGCAGTGCAGTGTTGCTGGGCGAGCGCTAGGTGACAGTGCGGCCTGCCGGCAGCTTCGAGCAGCTCTGCATCAACTACTGCAACGAGAAGCTGCAGCAGCTTTTCATCCAGCTCATCCTGAAGCAGGAGCAGGAGGAGTATGAGCGGGAGGGCATCGCCTGGCAGGCGGTGAGTGCGGCGGGGAGGGGGGAGGGGGCGGAGCGCGGGCCGGGCACGCGAGGAGGCGCTGGCGGCTCTGTGTCCAGGTGGAGTACTTCAACAACGCGGCCATCGTGGAGCTGGTGGAGCGGCCGCACCGCGGCATCCTGGCCGTTCTGGAGGAGGCCTGCTGCACGGCGGGCACTGTCACCGATCGCCTCTTCCTGCAGACGCTGGACACGCACCACCGCCACCACCCGCACTACACCAGCCGCCAGGTGCGCTGCGCCGTGCGCCCCACGGGGGCGTGCCCGGGCCGCCCCCCCGCCCCCCACTCACGTGTGCCGCCCCACAGCTGTGCCCCACCGACAAGACCATGGAGTTCGGCCGGGATTTCCGCATCAAGCACTACGCGGGGGACGTCACGTAAGGCCGGGTGCGGGGCGGGCAGGCTGACGGGCTGCCCCTTTGCCTCCCCCTTTTTTCTGAGGGGCCACACCCGGCTGTGCTCAGGCTTACTTCTGCCCTGGCTCTACCCCAGGAATTACGCCTGGCCGCTCAATGCGGGGGTCTGGGCTCCAGCCCCAGTCGGCCTGAGCCCAGTGTAAGGCAAGTGCCCTCCCTGCCCACTGTACTATCTCTCGGGCCACAGCCGCCCCCTCTACCCCCCTTCTTAAAGCACTGAAATCAAACCCTTCACCGGACTTATATGTGAAAAATCAGGGAGTGACCTTAAAACAGTCGTTCTCAGTACCAGTGTATCTTTGGGATAACTTTACACAATGCCTGTCCAGGCCCGTAGAGACAACGCGTAGGTACTGTTTTATGCAGTCAACCCCAATTTGATCCCTGGCATCACATATAGTCATGACATTACCAGGTGTGACTCCTCATCACAGAGACAGGAGGAACCCCTGAGCACTGCTGGGCATGACCCAAAAATAAAAAATAGATCAATAAGATAAAAATGTTCCCCTGGAACCAGAGTGCTAGTGCAGATAAGGTGGATGTATCCATGCTGCCAGCCTGCCTTGATCCCGGGCAGCTTCAGAAATGGTTAAAAAACAATACACCAAAGTAAACATATAAAAATGCTTATCTGGGCTAGAGAGATAGTATAGTGGATAAGAGGTTTGCCTTGCATATGACCAACCCGCTTCAATCCCTGGCACTGCATATGGTTCCCTAAATATTGCCAGCAGTGTTCCTTGAACACAGAGACCAGAGTGAGCCCTAAGCACAGAGCCTGAGCATAGAGCCCTGAGCACCACCACGTGTGGCGCAGTAACAGGGAAACAGAACGGGAGAATAGAATGGGATGAATGGAACAGCAGGATGTTGATCAGATCTGTTGACCAAACCCACATGCAAGCCCTTAAGCTTGTCCTCTGCTGCTGTCCTGGTGGCCGGTGGCGGGGCTCACCCCTGGATGTCTGTACTTTTGAGCTGTGGTGCTCCCATGCTTGTCACAGTACTTCAGGGATCACAGTGCTCTCACTGCAGTGCTCTTGCAGGCTCATGTCACATTCCCACTGTGGTCGTGCTCACACACTTGCTCACCAGTCCATAGTCTGAGCACATGCACATGCAGAAATCACTGGACGCACGGGGACCACCAGTGTTGCTGCCCAGATCATATGGGGTAGAGGTGGGAGCTCAGTGGAGCCGTGTCCAGGCAGCTGGCCTGAGCCTGCCAGAAGTAGAACCTAGACTCTGGCACTGAGCTTTCTAGCAAGGAACAGGCAGTGGAGTCTGAGTTCTCAGTGCTCAGGAGGTACAGCCTGATGACCATCATGGAGACTCATGGAAACTGCTGAGCCTGGCCTGGCAGCAGGCATAGAGAGCTTGAGTAACTGGTCGTGAGTGCGCCTTTGGGAGCAGGGGGCTGCTTGGTGGAGAGT
Organism: Sorex araneus; assembly: GCF_027595985.1. NCBI lineage: Eukaryota > Metazoa > Chordata > Mammalia > Eulipotyphla > Soricidae > Sorex > Sorex araneus. The sequence continues at coordinate 11,813,403 of NC_073308.1, forward strand.
GACTCAGGGAAACATGGGGGAGAGAGCCGGGCAGGTGGGGGCAAGAGGCTCGCAGACACCCTCACAGGCCTGTGCCTGCAGGTACTCAGTGGAGGGCTTCATCGACAAGAACAGAGATTCCCTCTTTCAGGACTTCAAGCGGCTCCTATACAACAGGTAATGGGACACCTACTGCACTCCTGGGTGGCTTGAGGCTGAAGGTCCGGGCCGCTCAGTTTCTGAGCCCACCTCCCAGCCCTGCACAAAGGCCATGGGGCCTCAAGGGCTAAGGCAGGGCAGCTGGGCATGCAGCCTGTGTCCACAGCACGGACCCCATCATGCGGGCCATGTGGCCGGACGGGCAACAGGACATCACTGAGGTGACCAGGAGGCCCCTGACAGCAGGCACGCTCTTCAAGAACTCCATGGTGGCTCTGGTGGAGAACTTGGCCTCCAAGGTAAGGCCTCCGAGCCACTGTCTCTGCCTGACCTGCAACTGCATGTCCTGAGGAAGGGTGTGGCCGCCCAGCCTGCTGCACTCACACCTCTCACGATGGGAACAGCAGAATCTGGGTGTGGGATTTCTGGTGAGGTCTGGGATTCCTACTCTGAGCTTGAGGGTCATGGCCCTGGGGCCATAGGAGGACAGGGGAAGCCATAAGTTGTGGTGGTGCAGGAGCATGTGGACAGGAACACTGGGGCAGGAGCACTGAGCAAGGAGCACTGGGTGGGAGCATTGGGATAGGAGCACTGTCTTTCTTAGGAAGCATGGTGCCACAGGGAGCTAGCGTGGCTGGACAATACCCAGGACAGTCTGGGAGCCTATGTGAGAGATGGAGTGGGTGGGCACAGCTGCCCAGACCGACTGGCCTTGGGGGCCTCTTCTGCTGGCCCAGCATCCCCCAGCCTCAGGCTCCTGCTCCACCACCACCCTTTGCTCCCCGCCTCCCCACTGCACACAGCTCTCCTGTCCCAGTGCCCCACTCCGCACTGTCCTATCCCTGGCAGGAGCCCTTCTATGTTCGCTGTATCAAGCCCAACGAAGACAAGGTGGCCCGGAGGCTGGATGAGAGTCACTGCTGCCACCAGGTCACGTACCTGGGGCTGTTGGAGAATGTGAGGGTCCGCAGGGCTGGCTTTGCCTCCCGCCAGCCCTACTCCCGCTTTCTGCTCAGGTACAGACCCCCTCTCCTGTCCCTGCGTGCCGCAGAGGCCAGTGAGCCAAGGGCATGGAGGCAGAGCACAGAGGCAGGGTTGGGCCAGGCCGGGCGGCAGGGGCAGGTAGGGCAGGTGCTGCCGGGGATGGTCCGGAGGGCGCGCGAGGAGGGAGCTCACCCCGGGGCTCACGTCCTCTGCGGGTCCTGCGGTGACAGGTACAAGATGACTTGTGAGTACACGTGGCCCAATCACCTGCTGGGTTCTGACCGGGCAGCCGTGAGCGCCCTCCTGGAGCAGCACGGGCTGCAGGACGACGTGGCCTTCGGCCACAGCAAGCTGTTCATCCGCTCGCCCCGAACATTGGTCACGCTGGAGCAGAGCAGAGCCCGCCTCATCCCCATCATCGTGCTGCTGCTGCAGAAGGTGAGAGGGGGCGGGCCGGGGCGGGGCCTGGGCGGAGCATGTCGTGGGCGTAACTTGTGTGGGTGTGGCCCGGAAGGGCGGTGCAAGCAACGGAGTGAACCATGTGGGCGGTGCCAGAAGGGACGGGCGTGTGGGCGGGGCTTTATGGGCGGGGCCTAGAGGGTTCAAGCGACGTATGCGGTCGTGTGGGCGTGGCGTGGTGTGTGGGCGTGGTTCATGGGCGGGGCGGGCGGCTCCTCTAACGGGTGGGAGGGGTGTGAGATCTGTGCACCCAGCATCCCCGCGGACAGGGACCCTGGGACCCCCCCAGCGCTACTCAGGCAACAAGTGTGGGTGCCTTCCAGGTCACCTTAGTTCCGCGGCGCTCAGCTTCAGGCTTCGGCGAATCGAGGGACTCCAAACAAGATTTGGAGGCGTGAGAACTTGGGAGCACCTGGCTTCCTTCCTTTGTCCTGCCACTCGGCAGTAGCGGGGCTAGAGGAGAGGCTGCCGGCGCGGTGAGAACCCGCCTGCTGCCCGCGCCCGCTGCGCCGCCTGGCGGCTGCTCCTGAAAATGGCCACTTAGTCTGGTTTGGTTTGGGGGTCACACCGGGCTCTGCGTCAGGGAAGTATGTGGGATGCCGAGGATGGAACCCGGGCAGGTCGCTGTACTATCGCTCCAGCCTGGGAACTGGTCATTTTGGAGCTGAAATCCCTTAACTTGTGCTCAAAAAATTATCATGCTGTTATCCACCTCTCCCCAAAACTTTTTTTTATCACTTTAGCAGAAATGCTGAAAATTTTATACTGTGACGATTGTGTACTCCTCACCTTGTCCCTCACTTTCTCTCCACATTCACATAAAGGAGTGTGTGTTTGTGTGTGGGGGGAATCACATCATAGGACCCTATTTCAGGAAGCATATACTAAAAACAAGTGTTTTATTCTTTAGAACCAAATTCACATCAGCAGTTTAAGAACTCTAACACTGATAAAAGAAAACATACATCTGAGTATCAAATATGTAGGTCAGTACCCTATTGTTACCATAGCACCTTTTTTTTACTTTATTATTTTTTGTTTTGGTTTTGGTCACAACCAGCAGTGCTCAGGGTTCACTCCTGATGGTGCTTGGGAACCCAGGCCTCCTGCTTTGCACAAGGCATGTGCCCAGTCCTTTAAACGCTCTCCAGCCCCAAACATGACAGCTTCTTACCATTTTTCTTTTTTTTTTTCAGGGCCAGGAATTAGACCAGGTCTCCTGAGTGCTATCACTAAAGCCCTGCCCCTGGCCCCTCCCTCACCAGATACACTGCAGGGCTTAAGGCATTTGCCTTGCATGAGTCCTACTACCACCACCACAACAAGAGGGTCCCCTGAACCCCCTGGGGGTGACTCAAGCACAGAGCCAGGAGTAAGCCCTGAGCACTGCCAGGGTAGCCCACAAACAACAATTTAGAAACTGGAGTCCAGAGGGTTGGAGGGAAGCTCTTGACTTGACCCCAGTTCAATCTTGGGTTGTGACAGGGTCTCCCAGAACTGACAGATACAGCCCAAACCCCCACCCCCCAAAGTACCAAACCCATTAGTGACAAAATGTTGCATTTATCTCCTTTAACACATAGGGGTGACTTGGGGCAGCAGAGATGCTCCAAGGGCTGATGCATGTCTTTACATGCGGGAGGCCTGGGTTTTATCCCTGGCACCACACGGTCTCCCAGCACTGCAGGGAGCAATCCCCAACCTCCAAGCCTAGAGTGACCCCTAAACACCACTGGGTGTGGCCCCCAAACCAACAACCAGGGGCTCATTTTGAATGTCACAATATCATGATCTCAAACACAGGGTTTCTCGAAAGTTTGTGCTTCATTGCTGGGCCACCCTGCATTGTCCATGCCCTGTCACTTTCCAGCTAGAGCTGCTGTCCCTGGGAGGGGTATATTTCTGGGTCGCCCTGGGGTGGCCTTCTGTCTTAGCTCTCCTCTGAGCCAGAAGTCAACCTAAAGCAGGTCAGTTGCATTTGCAAGAAGAAGCATGCCCCCTCCCTCACTCTCACAGGGGACACTGGGGTGCTCAGCTGTGGGAATCACAGCTTCTTTTGGGGGGGGGCCACAACCGGCAGTGCTCAGGGCTTCCTCCTGGCTCTGAACTCTGGGAGGACTCAGAAGACCATGAGGGGTGCTGAGGATTGAACCCAGGTCAGCTGTGTGCAAGGCAAACGCCCTCCCCACTGCACTCTCTCTGGCCCTGGAAGGGCAGTTTAAGGGCAGGTGGTGAGAACAGCTCTTTCCAGGAGCTGGTTATGACAGCGCCACAGATGCAGCCAGAGACTCAGGCATGGGTGAAGCAGGTGCTTCCCGGAGAAGGGGCGTGGTGGGGCAGCCCAGCGAGACCTGACCCAGGGCTCTCCTCTGCCCTCTCCCCAGGCATGGCGGGGCACCCTGGCGCGGTGGCGCTGCCGGCGGCTCAGGGCCATCTACACCATCATGCGCTGCTTCCGGAGGCACAAGGTGCGCGCCCACCTGGCCAGGCTACAGCAGCAGTTCCAGGCCGTGCGGCAGCCCCCATTGTATGGGCGGGACATGGTCTGGCCCCAGCCCCCCACCGTGCTGCAGCCTTTCCAGGACTCCTGCCAGGTGCTCTTCTGCAGGTACCACTCAGACCGGCTGCCTTGCCCTGCCCCGCCAGCGTCTGCTGGATGAAGGGGAGCAGGACTGGCGCCCCTCTGGGACACAGGGACTCTCGTGGGAGAAGCAGCGGTGCCTGAACCTGTGATGCCCCTGCGTGCAGGGGGCTCAGGTGCAGGCTTCCTGGCGAGGGGCCTGCGGAGGGGAGTGGGAGCAGGCGGGAATGGGGACACTGCCTCGGAGTGGGTCTGGAGGGCTGGGTAGTTCTCTGGCAGAGAGGCCCTGAGAGGCCCTGCAGGTGGGCAGCAATGCCTGTATGGGATACACGGGGCCTGTACTGGGATGCGTGACACCCTTTGACCCCTCAGGTGGCGGGCGTGGCAGCTGATAAAGAACATCCCCCCTTCTGATGTGGCCCAGATCAAAGCCAAGGTTGCGGCCATGGGCGCCCTGCAGGGGCTGCGGCCGGACTGGGGCTGCCTGCGGGCCTGGAGCCAGGACTACTTGTCTTCAGTGAGTGTCAGCAGCTACAGAGCCAGGGGGCCGCGGCCCTGCCCAGCCCAGCTATGTTCTGCCCCATCTGTCTGTCTGTCTGTCCGTGGACCCTGCCCTGTTCTGCTATTTCCTTTGAAGTCTCCGGGTCTTGACTCACCTTGCTGCACCCACAGCTGCACTCCAGATGTTCCTCATCTAGCCTGGACCCTGCTCTCAGCAGAGCCCCCATTCCCAGGAGGAGTCCTACTGGGCAGGAGGAGGCCCAGGCCCTGTGTGGAGATATGTCTGATCACTTGGCCTGGGCCTCCCAGGAACAAAGACCCCCAGAGACCCCGGGGTTGGGAGGGCCGTGGGCATGCATCTGAGGCCTGGGGAGCAGCAGGCTGGCCAGGGTCAGCCCGAGGGGAGGGTGACTGTGCTTGTTCACAAGGGGTGCTGGGGACCCTGTGCCAGCTGGCCCCTCTGCCCACAGGCCACAGACAATCCTGCGGCCTCAGATCTGTTTGCTCAGCAGCTGCGGAGCCTGAGGGAGAAGGATGGCTTCAGCATGGTTCTCTTCTCCTGCCACGTCCGGAAGGTGAGGAGGGCTGGAGGGGCCAGGGAACAGGGGTGCAGGGCCAGGGCGGGGTGCCAGGGGTGAGCAGTGGTCAGGGCCAGGAAGGCCAGGGCTGGGTGGTGGGGTACAGGGTGTATAGGGACGGTTGGCAGGGTCAGGCGGTGGACAACAGGGCAGCCCCAGCTCAGGGCTGTCCACTGCTCCTGAAACACCTGTAATCAGAGATAAGGGAGGGAACAGCCGGCCACTCCCACAGAGTGTGGACAAGTGAGCCCCCAATGGCCTCCCTGCAGGTGAACCGCTTCAACAAGCGCCGGGACCGGGCGCTGCTGCTCACCGACCGGCACCTGTACAAGCTGGAGCCCGGCCGGCAGTACCGAGTGATGCGGGCACTGCCCCTGGATGAGGTGAGCACCCTGCGGCCCCCTACCCTCTGCTCCCCGCGCAGACCCCTGCCCACACCAGGAAGCCCCTCCCCCACGCAGGGTGGTGCCCTGGGGCCTCAAAAGAAGGAAGAACATGGAGGCTTTAAACGCGTCGCATCGATGACCTTTGTAAAGCCTTCCCCCGCACCCTGACCCTTCCCTCGCCCCAGGTGACCGGACTGAGCGTAACCAGCGGGCGGGACCAGCTGGTGGTGCTGCACACACGGGGCCACGACGACCTGGTGGTGTGTCTGCACCGGGCGCAGCCCCCGCAGGACAACCGCGTGGGAGAGCTGGTGGGCGTGCTGGCCGCACACTGCCAGGGGTGAGCTGTCCCGCCTGCCCTCCCTGTGCCCCGGCGTCCCCAGGGGCAAGCTGCCCTGCGTCCCCGCGTCCCCAGGGGCGAGCTGTCCTTCTGCCCCGCGTGTCCCCAGGGGCGAGTTGTCCTGGCCTGCCGGCATTCTGACCCGCCGCCCTCTTCCCAGGCAGGGCCGCCCGCTGGCCGTGCGCGTGTCCGACTGCATCCCCCTGAGCCAGCGCGGGACGCGGCGCCTGGTCTCGGTGGAGCGCGGCCCAGAGCAGGCCCAGCCTGATTTCCGCTGCGGCCGCGGGGCCTTCACCCTGCTCTGGCCGGGCCCCTGAGCGGCCCCAGCTCAATAAAGAACGCTGGTTTTCTGCCCGGCTGGGTGTGTGCCTCCTGCGGCCCCAAGAGTTCCCCAGCGTATCGCAGCGCGCCTGCCGCGGGAGTCCGTGCGTGCAGGGGCCAGGGCGGCCTCTCTAGGGCCTGCCTGTCCACACAGCTTGTGGCCGTGCCCCAGCAGCCGCGGCCTGTCCCCTACTGCACAGCGCCCCTCACTTGGTCCCACCCTGGCAGAGGCCCATGGAGGCGCTGAGCGGGCACAGGTGTGGTGGGCGCTGACCAGCTGCCCTGGAAGGGCGTCTATGCGGGGCTTCCCTGGAAGCAGACAGCTGGTGGGCCCTGTCCATGGGCAGCAAAGCCCACCTGGCCAGCTCCCCCTTCTTTATCACCCATTGGTGTGGAGGAGGTGAGCGCCCGCCTGCTTGGCTGTGTGGGGCCTGGGGGTTGGTCCTGGGGCTCCCCTGGTTCCTGTTTGTTATTGCCCCTCTGTCTTTGGGGCCACACCCAGCTCTGTGCACCCTGGGGCTCCTCTCTGCAGTGCTCAGGCACTGAGACTCGCCAGCCCTCATGACTAATCGTTTTTCTCTTGTGAGAATGGCAGGCCCACTCTGGCCTTGCAGGGCCTCCTCAGCTGTTGGGGGAAAGCCTGCCTCCAAGACCAGCCCAGAGAACTCCTCCCCCAGCCCCTGCCCTGTGCTTAGCAGACCAGGGTCCCCAGCTCCCGTGGGAGCCGGGCCTGAGGTGGTGCCTGCTTCTTGGCCTAGCTTCTCCAGATCTCTCACCCAGGGCGGAGCTGGGCAGAGTCTCGGGAATGGTCCCAGAGATTCTTGCTCCGTTTGGGCTCATCACCCACAGCCCAGAGGCCTTGGGGAAGAAAGGTCATGGCAGTCAGGTGGAGTCCAGGGCATGGGGTTCACAGGCAACAGGGCCAGGGGGAGGGCTCAGGGGCAGAGCTGGGTCTCTCAGCTCCCCAGTTCATCCCAGTTCTGCATGGCCATCCACACACTGCAGGGGTAGCCCCGGAGCCTCGGAGCCTCGAGTCAACCTGAGGCAACAGCCTGCACCTGCAGTCTCAGCATCACCAGTGGTGGCCGAGGGCCCTGCTCCCTCCCTGTCACAGAACTGTAGCTCTACTCAAGCGTATCCTCAGAGCGGTGCCCGCCATTTGCAGAGGTCACTTCCCAAGGCGTGGGGGCAATCGTTGTGGTGCCAGGTGATGAGGGGACCTTGCAGGGACTATGCCATGTGCCTTCCTCTCTTGAAGGAATTCGGGAGCCCACAGGCCTCCTCAGCAGCCCTGGCAGACTCTGCCTTCCCTCACGATCACCGAGGTCCCTGTGGAGGACATGTCCCCAGGAGCCGTCCCCACTCACTGCCCTCAGCAGCTCTGGGCAGCTGTTCCAGGATGATGGGGCCCAGACCAAACAGCTGGACAGTTTTTCCTTCCATCCTGTTCTCAGTGTTCCTCACCAGCTGGGGTTCTCTCCTGTCCAGTCCCTGGGCACCCACCAGGCCTTCAGCCCCCTTGGCAGGGGCTGGTGGAGCACAGAGACCCTCAGAGGTGGCCCTCACTTGCTGGGTCCTGTGGTTTTGGGTCCTCGCTTGTGACCCTGTTACTGACATCGGCTGGAGGGGAGGTTTACTGAGGGGTGGTTTGGTGGGGAAAATCCCTGACTCGGAAAAAATTGAAAACAAACAGGCTTAGGGTGGAGAAGGGCCATTACACGTGGGGTATTGGTCAGGGGGAGGCAATTTGCAACCAGGTTTGGCTTGCTGATGTCTTGCTGTGAGGCAAGCGGTCAAAGAAAATGAGCTTTGATGCCTAAAGTCCCCAGAAATAGCATCTCCTGAAGTCACAGAGCAAACCTGCTGGGTCCCGTGGCACAGGGTCAGCTGCCACCAGGGGTCCGGTGTGGGCCCAGACACAGCCCGAAGCCGCTATGCAGCTTCCAGGTCCCCCCAGGAGAGCCGTGGGACCCCAACATGGAGACACCCCTCATCTTCCACCAGTTAGCTAGAACCTTCCTCAAATTTTGTTGCAGGACTCATGGGATAGGGGAAGCTGGTGGAACCCAGAGGAGGTGGCAAAGGGGCGGAGGAGGAAACACTCCCTCACTAGTGCCCCTCCACCCCCACAGCCGGAAGTGGGAAGGGCTGGGTGAGCAGAGAGAACCAGAAAGGGATCTTTTGTTTCCAAATTCTGTTATGGGCTGCGGAGATAGCACAGTAGGGAGGGCGCTTGCAGTACACACATCCAGGATTGATCCCTGGCACCTCGTATGGTCCCCTGAGTGCCACCAGGAGTGATTCCTGAGCATCGCTGGTTGTGGCCACCCTATTTTTTTTTTTAACATTATGCTGGTGCCCTCCTCCCCCCAACCCCCCGCAAAAAAAAAAATAGCTTAGACTTAATTCTCTTTGCATGCCTTCCTGGTTGGATATTGAATTTTATCCATTTATTGGATAAAATTCACATACCACAAAATGCACCACTGGGGGAGACAGGGGACAGAACGATACCTGGCAGTGCTCAGGGACTACTCCTGCCTCTGCCTGCAAGGAACACATCTGACCAGTCGAGCAAACACAGACTCAAAGTAAAAGGATGGAAAACAGGGACCTCACAAAAAAAGAGAATTACAGGTCAATATCCCTGATGAATACAGATGCAAAGATCCTCAACAAAATCCTAGCAAATAGAATCCAACGACTCATAAAAAAGATCATACACCATGACCAAGAAGGATTATTCCCAGGAATGCAAGGATGATTTAACATTTTCAAGTCAATCAACATAATACACCATATCAATAAAAGAAAAGATAAAAAACATATGACCATATCAATAGATGCAGAGAAAGCATTTGACAAGATCCAGCACCCATTTATGATAAAAACTCTCAGCAAAATGTGAGTCAAAGGAACTTTCCTCAATATAGTCAAAACCATCTACCACAAGCCCACAGCAAGCATATTCTTTTTTTTAATTTTTAAATTTATTTTTTATTTATTTTTAATTAGTGAATCACCGTGAGGGTACAGTTACAGATTTATACACTTTTGTGCTTATGCTTCCCTCATACAAAGTTTGGGAACCCATCCCTTCACCAGTGCCCATTCTCCACCACCAGTAAACCCAGCATCCCTCCCACCCTCCCCAATCCCATCTCCCCCCACCCCACCCTGCCACTGTGGCAGGGCATTCCCTTCGGTTCTCTCTCTCTCTAATTAGCTGTTGAGGTTTGCAATAAAGGTGTTGAGTGGCCACTGTGCTCAGTCTCTAGCCCTCATTCAGCCTGCAACTCCCTTCCCCCACATGGCCTTCGACTACATTATAGTTGGTGATCCCTTCTCTGAGTTGCCCTTTCCCCAGAATGTGAGGTCAGCCTCCAAGCCATGGAGTCAACCTCCTGGTACTTATTTCTACAATTCTTGGGTGTTAGTCTCCCACTCTGTTATTCTATATGCCATAGATGAGTGCAATCTTTCTATGTCTGTCTCTCTCTCTTTCTGACTCATTTCACTTAGCATGAAACTTTTCATGCCGATCCACTTAAATACAAAATTCATGACCTCCTTTTTTCTAACAGCTGCATAGTATTCCATTGTATAGATGTACCAAAGTTTCCTCAACCAGTCATCCGTTCTAGGGCATTCGGGTTTTTTCCAGATTCTGGCTATTGTAAACAGTGCTGCAATGAACATACATGTACAGATATCATTTCGATTATACTTTTTTGCCTCTCTGGGATATATTCCCAGCAGTGGTATTGCTGGGTCAAATGGGAGCTCAATATCTAATTTTTTGAGAATCGTCCATATTGTTTTCCAGAAGGGCTGAACCAGTCGGAATTCCCACCAGCAGTGTAGAAGGGTCCCTTTCTCTCCACATCCTGTCCAACAGCAGTTGCTTTTGTTCTTTTGGATGTCTGCTAGTCTCTGTGGTGTGAGGTGGTATCTCGTGGTTGTTTTGATCTGCAACTCTCTGATGATTAGTGATGTAGAGCACTTTTTCATGTGCCTTTTGGCCATTCGTATTTCTTCCTTGGTAAAGTTTCTGTTCATTTCTTCGCCCCATTTTTTGATGGGGTTGGATGTTTTCTTCTTGTAGAGTTCAACCAGTGCTTTATATACCATTGATATCAACCCCTTATCTGATGGGTATTGTGTAACTATCCTTTCCCATTCTGTGGATAGTCTTTATATTCTGGTCACTGTATCTTTTGCGGTGCAGAAGCTTTTTAGTTTAATGTAGTCCCATTTGTTGATCTCTGTTTTTACTAGATTGCTTAGTTCCGTGTCACCTTTGAAGATAACTTTATCTTCAATATCGTGGAAGGTTTTGCCGACCTTGTCTTCAATGTACCTTATGGTTTGTGGTCTAATGTTGAGGTCTTTAATCCATTTTGATCTGACTTTTGTGCATGTTGTCAGGTCAAGGTCTAAGCCCGTTTTTTTGCATGTGGTTGTCCAGTTGTGCCAGCACCATTTGTTAAAGAGGCTTTCCTTGCTCCACTTCACATCTCTTGCTCCCTTATCAAAGATTAGATGATCATACATTTGGGGTTGTGTGTAGGGATATTCCACCCTGTTCCATTGGTCTATGGCTCTGCCTTTGTTCCAGTACCATGCTGTTTTAATTGTTACTGCTTTGTAGTAAAGTTTGAGGTTGGGGAGGGTGATGCCTCCCATCGTCTTTTTCCCAAGAATTGTTTTAGCTATCCGTGGGCATTTGTTGTTCCATATGAATTTTAGGATTGCTCAATCCATTTCTTTGAAAAATGTCATGGGTATACTTATAGGGATCGAGTTGAATCTGTATAATGCTTTGGGGAGTATTGCCATTTTGACGACATTGATTCTCCCTATCCACGAGCAGAGTATATGTTTCCATTTCCTCATGTCCTCTTTTATTTCAAGGAGTAGCGTTTTATAGTTTTCTTGAGAGGTCTTTTACTTCCTTGGTTAAGCTGATTCCGAGGTACTTGATTTTCTGGGGCACGATTGTGAATGGGATTGCTTTTTTCATGTCCCTTTCCTCTGCCTCATTGTTTGTGTATAGGAAGGCCATGGATTTTTGGGTATTGATTTTGTAGCCTGCAACTTTACTGTATAAGTCTATTGTTTCTAAGAGTTTCTTAGTAGAGGCTTTAGGCTTCTCTAGATATAGTATCATATTGTCTGCAAATAGTGAGAGTTTGATTTCTTCCTTTCCTATCTGGATGTCCTTAATCTCTTTTTCTTGTCTAATAGCTATCACAAGTACTTCCAGTACTATATTGAAGAGAAGTGGTGAGAGCGGGCATCCTTGTCTTGTACCTGATCTTAGAGGAAAGGCCCTTAGTTTTTCCCCATTGAGGATAATGCTTACCGTAGGCTTGTGGTAGATGGCTTCGACTATCTTGAGGAAAGTTCCTCCAAACCCCATTTTGGTGAGGGTTTTCATCATGAAAGGATGTTGGATCTTGTCAAATGCTTTCTCTGCATCTATTGATATGATCATATGGTTTTTATCTTTACTTTTGTTGATATGATGAATTATGTTGATTGATTTCCGAATGTTAAACCATCCTTGCATCCCCGGAATGAATCCCACTTGATCATGATGTATGATCTTTTTGATGAGTTGTTGGATCCTATTTGCTAATATTTTGTTGAGAATCTTCGCATCGGTGTTCATCAGGGATATTGGTCTGTAATTTTCTTTCTTAGTGGTGTCTTTGTTTGCTTTTGGTATTAGGGAGATGTATGCTTCATAGAAACTGCTTGGGAGAGTTCCTTTTTTTTCAATTTCCTGGAAAAGTTTGAGGAGAACTGGCAACAGGTCTTCTTGAAATGTTTGGAAGAATTCACCGGTGAAACCATCTGGGCCTGGGCTTTTGTTTTTGGGGAGATTTTTGATTACAGTTTCAATTTCCTTAACATTGATGGTCTATTCAGGTATTCCAAGTCTTCTTTGTTCAGTCTTGGGAGATTGTAGGAGTCAAGGAATTCATCCATTTATTTTAGGTTCTCCTGTTTTGTGGCATATAGGCCTTCAAAGTAGTCTCTAATGATCTTTTGTATCTCACTGGTTTCTGTCATGATGTCCCCCTTTTCATTTCTGATTCGATTTATTAGGGCTCTCTTTCTTTCTTTGTGAGTCTTGTTAGTGGTTTATCAATCTTATTTATTTTCTCGAAGAACCAGCTCTTTGTTTCATTGATCTTTCGGATTGTTTTTTTTGGTTTTGATGTCGTTAATTTATGCTCTAATTTTTATTATTTCTTTCCTTCGGTCTGGTTTGGGTTCCTTTTTCTGGTCCTTTTCTAAGGTCTTGAGTCATGAAGTCAAGCTATCTATGTGGGCCCTTTCTTCCTTCCTGAGGAATGCTTGGAGAGCTATAAATTTTCCCCTTAACACGGCTTTAGTTGCGTCCCATAGGATTTGGTAGCTCGTGTCTTCATTCTCATTTGTTTCTAAGTATCTTTTGATTTCTTCCTTGATTTCCTTCCTGACCCACTCATTATTCAACATTGAATTGTTTAATTTCCAGGTGTTTGATTTGGTTCTCCGTGTCGGTAAGTGGTTAGCTTCTATCTTCAGCGCATCGTGGTCTGAAAAGATGGTTGATACAATTTCTATTTTTCCTATTCTATTGAGGTATGTTCTGGGGCCCAGTACATAGTCTACTTTAAAAAATGGTCCATGTGCACTGGAAAAGAATGTGTATTCTTTCTTTTTGGGGTGTAAGGCCCTGTATAAGCCCATTAGGCCTCTCTCTTCAATTTCTTCTTTCAGAGTCAGTGTTTCCTTGTTGAGTTTTGTTCTTGTCGATCTATCTAGAGGCGATAAGGCCGTATTGAAGTCTCGGACTACAATTGTACTGTTAGTGATGTCCTCTTTGAAGTCTGTTAGGAGTTGTTTTAAATATTTAGCCGGTCGTTCATTAGGAGCGTATATGTTTAAGAGTGTGATTTCTTCCTGTTGTACATATCCCTTGATAAATAGAAAATGACCTTAGCTGTCCCTTTTAATCTTTTTCAACCTGAAGTCTATGTTGTCGGATACCAGGATGGCCACTCCAGCTTTTTTAAGGGAGTTGTTTGCTTGCAGGATTGTTTTCCATCCTTTGACTTTGAGTCTATGTTTACTCTGTTTGTTCAGGTGTGTTTCTTGCAGGCAGCAGAATGTTGGGTTTAATTTCCGGATCCATTTTGCCACTCTGTGTCTCTTGATGGGTGCATTTAGGCCGTTGACATTGAGAGAGATTATTGTGATAGGATTTTGTGTCATATTTCTGTGGTATTTGTTGTTTTTGTGGGGCTCCTCCTTGTCTTACAGTAGCCCCTTTAGACCTTCTTTCAGGTTTGGTTTTGAGTCTATGAAGTTCCTGAGCTGTTGTTTATCCGAGAAATAGTGTATGATTCCTTCAGAGTTTGAGTGAGAGTTTAGCTGGATAAAGTATTCTTGATGAGGCATTCATTTCGTTGAGTTTTTTCACTATGCCCCACCATTGTCTTCGGGCTCGGAGGGTTTCCTCTGACAGGTCTGCTGTAAATCTGAGGGGTGCTCCTTTGTATGTGATTTCCTTCTTTGACCTTGCTGCTTGCAGAATTGTGTCTCTATCCATAGCATCCATCATTCTGACTATGATATGCCTTGGAGTCTTTTTATTCGGGTCTCTTTTTGCTGGTACTCTTCGGACTCCTTGTATCTGGATGCCGGCCTTCTCCAGCTTTGGGAATTTCTTAGCAATAATGTCTTTGACTGTTTTTTTCATTGGGGTTACTTCCCTGTGGTTCTGGTACTCCAATGATTCTTTTTTTTTTTATTATATCACCATGTGGAAAGATACACAGTTTTCAGGTTTATGTCTCAGTTATACAATATTCAAACACCATCCCTTTACCAGTGCCCATATTCCACCACCAGAATCCCCAGTATACCCCCCGCCCCCCCACTGTATAACTGATGAATTTCACTTCATTTTCTCTTTACCTTGATTACGTTCCATATTGCAAAACAAAACTCACTATTGTTGTTCGAGTTTCCCCCCAAGAAAGACAGCCTTACTAAGGAAGCATTTGATAATTGGTTTTCCATTAAAAGATTGTATATTTTCAGTTTTTAGAAAAGGTCGGCCGCGCGGTTCGGATGTGTTCCAGTCCCGCAACCCGGAGCCGTGTTAGTTGCTGCTCAGTGTCGCCAGGGCTCCTTTTGGAGAAGGTGTCCCAGCTGTACCTCCTCCGTCTGGATCCCTGGTGTTGTTGGCCCGGATTCCGGTCCGGAGCATTTCTCCGGCCGCGTTGCTCACCAGACTGCCTCTCCAATGATTCTTATGTTGTTCCTCTTGAAGTCATCCCCCAGGGCTCTGTTTAGCTCTATAGCCATTTTGAGGTCTTTGGCCATGATTTGTTGTTGTCTATAAGCTTTCTGCAGCTCATCTTCCAGGTCACTGATTCTGTCTTTGGCTGTAGTCATTCTACTGTTGAGGGCATCTAGTGAGATTTTTAATTCATCTACCGATTCCTTTATTTGTGTGACTTCCGTTCGTAGGTTTGAGATTTCTGCTCTCATTTCTTCCTGGATTTTCTTGGTAGACCGTTCCAGTGCTTCATTCATCTCCTCCCTTAATTTATTGGATGTCTGTTCCATGGTTGCTTGGAGTAGGTCGACTCTCCTCCAGATCTCCTCTCTGAATTGTTTATCTGAGAGGTCGTAGATGTGAGTAGCCCCCGTTGATGTTTCTGGAATCTTTTCTTCTCCCTCTCTTCGTGGAGGGGATTTTCGCTGCTTCTTCATATTGTTACGGAAGTATAGAGTTGGAACTTTGTAGTTATCTATTCTTGTTCCCTCTTGCTGAGGAAAGGAGGGGCTCTGCTTATGCTAAACTTCCCTTATTCACTGACAGTTTTTAGAGTGTCAAACTAAGCTAATGGATATTTTGCATGAGTGTTTGAGATGGCTAAAGTGATTTTCAAAGAAATAGACAGTAACTATTATGCTGAGGTAACAAAGAATAACTGCGGCCAACAGGAGGCCACGCCCACTTTGAGACCACGCCCCCTAAGATGCAGGCCACGCCCCCAGTGTCTTCCTGTTAGAGAGCCAGGCGGGACACGCAGGACACGGGGCGGGGCAGCTGCAGGATGTTGGGGACCCCGTTTGGCGGGAAGCGGGGGACGGGAGGGCGTGGCCGAGAGTCAGTGACGGTACCTGGGTGGGCAGGCCGCAGTTAGACAGCCGGATTGGGAGACGGGACGCGCAGGACACTGGGCGGGGCAGCTGCAGGATCTGTTGTTACTGTTTTTGGCATATCAAATATGCCACAAGTAGATTGCCAGGCTCTGCCGTGTGGGTGGGATACTCTTGATAGTTTGCCGGGCTCTCCAAGAGGGGCAGAGGAATTGAACCTGGGTCAACCACGTGCAAGGCAAATGCCCTACCCGCTGTGCTATCACTCCAGTCCCTCAGCAAGTAAAAAAAAGAAAAAGAGATAGAGAGAAAATAAAGAATAAAAGAAAAAAGTAGAAAAAGAAAAAGAAAAAAGAGTTAAAAGAAAAAAGTAAAAAAGACAAAAAGCAAAAAAGAATAAAGACAATAAGGGAAAAAAAGCATTTGTGGGAACAGCAGGTGCATCCCACCTGATCAGTATGCAATCCACATGCTCAGCAAGTAAAAACATGAAAAAGAAAGAAGAGAAAATAAAGAATAAAAGAAAAAAGTTTAAAAAATGAAAAAGTTAAAAGAAAAAAGTAAAAACAAAGAAAAAGAAAAAACAGAAAGAAAAAAAGAAAAAGACAAAAAAGGAAAAAGAGACAGACATGTAACTCAGATGAGGGATCTGGTTTGGGTAGGTAATTTCTGGAGATGCTTTTAAGAAATTCAGAGAGAGAACATAGCAAAGAATTGGAAAAGACTTCCACCACACATTGAGTTATAAGTAAGAAAGTGCTTTATTTTAAAAATTTTCGCATCACACTGGTGATGCACAGGGATTACTCTTGGCAGTGTTCAGGGGACAAAATGGGATGCTGGAAATTGAACCTGGGTGGGCCAAGTGCAACGCCAACGCCTTACCCACTGTGCTATCACTCCAGCCCCAAAAAGGTGCTTTAGGACTTAATTATTTCAACAGCAGACTTCTGGGGTGTTTTTTTATTTTTATTTTTTTTAGGAAGGACTGTCTTTTGGGAGCCTATTAATCCACCTCTTTGAGCAATATGTATCTAGTACTTAATACAACTGGGAACATTTCCCCCTAGATATCTCATTTATCAATGACCATGGAATAAAAGACCATGCAATTTCCAATGCAATCATTTCCTTATATAGCTTTGACAGTTCTACACAGGTCTGAGACAAAGAGAGATAAGCAATACATTTGATTTACATGTCTCTTGCAAAATTAATAGAATTGTAATCTCAGGTGATAGTCTTGAGAGATTGAGGAAATAAAAGGGATTAACCCTCATAAAACAGTAGGAGCTTTCTTTCTCTATGTACAGCTGTTCCTCATTTTGCTTAATGTTGAAAATGGTCGTTAGTAAATGAAATGATGTTAGTTAAGGACCTGCTTTCACTATGTTGTTTTTTGCTTACAGTACACAAAACTCTATCACACTGGGCATTTTACTGTATATTATTTTCATATGATACTTTACCCCTTACAATAATTCTATGAGGCCATTACAACTAATCCTGCTTTATAGATATACTACCTGAAATTCGACTGAGGTTGTAGTCACAGAATGGGGACTCTAACTCTTTCTTAGATAATTTCATAGTTCTTACATTTTGAGGCAATCAACCTCCCTCCCTGCCAGCCCCCCAAGAGAATTCATTGGGACTCTTTTTATATCTGGTAAGAGCAGTACTGGGTAGCTTTTAATTGGTAATTTTAATACCAAACAATGCTATTTACCCAACGGTGGTTAGAACTCTGCTAATTACTAGCACTCATTCTGTTAACAAACATGGCATTTATCAGTTCCAGCAAGAGTGAAACAATATAAAGTGATAGCATAAACAAGTGCTTCCAAATAAACACCTTTGTTTTGGGTTCTGGTGTCAAGCAACACTTATTTTAATTGTCATTTTTACTTTAGGCTGAATAGCTCATATTTAATACTCTTTAAACCTTTGAGAATAATTAAGTCTTTCATAAAATTTTTAATTACTTGAGAATATGTTCAATCTCACAAAATAGTTTTATCTGTTTATTCAAGAGCCATCATCTTCCTTCAGGTTAAGACTAAACTGTAATTGAAAGTCACATTACCAAGTCTAATTGATAACCCAGGATTGTCACACATTATCATCTCTTTATTTTATCACTGCGGGTGAGGTTTGAAGAAAAGCTTTCCATCTTTCCAAATGTTCCCCTTTCCCTAACTAAGCTCGGCTATGTCCAAAATATTCAGGAGGAATTTTGAGACACTGGATTATTTCCAGTAGCATTAGGGCATCTTAGAGGACAAACATAAAGATGGCACATAGGTGCATTGTTTGGAACAACGTCTACTGCACCAGTGGATCAAGACTGTTTCTGCTAAGTGCCTCCCATATAGGGAGGCTGGGGTAGGGGTAGGGGTGTTGGGGGATGGTGGTAGGGAAACAGGGACATTGGTGGTGGGAAATGTACTCTGATGTAGCGATGGGTGCTGGATCATTGTATGACTGAAACCCAATTATGAACAGCTTTGTAATGGTCTGTCTCACGGATATTCAATTACAAAATTAAAAAATAATAATATGGAGTTCATGCTCAATTCAATCAGTTTAATCAATGTCTGAATAAATAGCAGTACTCCTACATTAAAACAAAAAAGGCTGTTCCTGCTAAACTACCAGGTTGGAAGAAACATACCCTAAGACTGCTGCCTCTGAAGGCATATAGAAAAGAGATAGAGTCTGGGTCACTATACTTTGGAGGTCAGTGATTCCAAATGCAAAACTGGGTTAAGCAAGTTTTCTCTTCTGAGGCTTAATGAAGGATATGAGACTAATGTGGCCATATAAAGTGAAAGGATGCACACTGTTTCCATGCCAAGCAGCTACACATATTTGCACAGCAGCTCTTAGGAGGTTGTCTCATTTGGGCTATAAAAGGGTCTTCTTTGTGCAAGGTTTTCCATTAGAGTAATATATATAATATATATAAATATATGTAATATATTGCATATATGTATATAAAATCACGCCAGGCTGTTTTCACTCGGGGTGCCCTAGAGGGGGGTGGGTGAGAACCCTCCCCTCCCCAGCCCACCTCCACTACTCAACCGCCGCCAAGCTCCAGGCCATTTTCCGGACGCTCCAGCAGAGCCTCACTCATGAATGAAGTCCCACGGAACCCAGATAATGCGAAACTTTGTGACCTTGAACTCTGGACTCAACAGGACCTGGAGCAGAGATCCTCTGCCTGCTATGCCCCAATCTCTGGTGACTCAGGGATCACACCCATTAGCCACACCCTGCCACACCCTGCTTTCACCAAATAATCTCATCCACCACCCTCCAGATCTCAACGGCTGCTCCTCCCAGACAAGAGTATAAATGAGGCCCCCACAGCCATGCCACCGACTCCATGCCAGGCTGTTTTCACTCGGGACGCCCAGGAGGGAGGCGGGTGAGAACCTTCCCTGCCCCAAGGGACCCAGTCCCAGCAGCCGACCTCCACTACCCAACCACCTCCACGCTCCAGGCCACTTTGCGGCCGCACGACACATTATAAGACACTTCCTACCCATTTTCCATAATTACCACACCATATTTGATGGAGTTCAGACAGTAGGCAACAAATCATAGGAAGTAATATGTATATGTAGTTGCACACACACATGTATATATCTCTTAGAGAGCCTGTCAAGCTACCGAGAGTATCCTGTCCATGTGGGCAGAGCCTGGCAAGCTACCCATGGTGTATTTGATATGCCAATAACAGTAATGATAGGTCTCATTCCCCTGACCCTGAAAGAGCCTCCAATCGCTGGGAAAGATGAGTAAGGAGAGGCTGCTAAAATCTCAGGGCTGGGAGGAATAGAGACGTTACTGGTGCCTGCTTGAGTAAATCGATGAACAACGGGATGACAGTGATACTTGGTCACTGAAATGGTGAAGAAATAAGAGGAAGGGTGAAGTGAAGGGCTCTGATAGCTCAGCTAGAAGATAGTCTAGATTATAACTGTAGGTCTAGATGTGTACTTTTGTATACCTGTGTTTATTGTGGACAAGGTTCATTGATTGCTTTGCAACATCTAAGCTTTTGGATGTCCTGAGGTGACAATGTACGATAAAAAGTAGAACTTAGTGAATTAACCCTATTTGCATGTATCTTTGTTGTAACTGATAGAAAGGGTACTTCTGGGACATAATCTTGTTAAACCATTTCTGGGTAATAAAACACCAAGTCTTGTTTCTGTGGGTGGCAGCACGGGGGAGAGTGACTTGCAGGGGAAGGGCTGTTCTGGTCACATTGGAGGTTGCTGGTTGGTTTGATGAGTCTCTGGCTGTGTTTAGGAACACAGTCTCGGTACTTCATTAGCACTAGGTTCCTTACTAACATTTTACTAGAATGAGTGGATAATTCTCTTAGAAGCTTATACTTTGTTACTGGGTTGCATTCTCTCATTTTCACTTGAACATTACAGGAATGCAGTATTTTAACTGTAACTATGCCAATATCTTTATCTAGAGAGCTTGCTGCCATTTTTGTCTTTTTAGAAATTTTCATTGCCAAGAAAGGCTGGATTAATTTTTTTTCTTCCAGTGGTGTTGTGTATTTTTGTTTACCAAATACTCTATAGCTTTGGGACTTTGAAATGGTAAACATTCATAGTACATAAAGAAGCATGATACATAAACATATGATCTTAATAACATAATGGATGTTTAGTTGTGTAGGAAAACAGGACCAAGAAGGACATGTGTTGCAGTAAGGTTTGATTAGACAGTCTGAGACATTGAGATATGCATGTGAAATACTTATGGAGGATCACAAACTGTCTCTGGTGTTGTGTTGTACCGTGCCCAGAGCAGCCTGTTCAGGCCCTTTTTATTAACTAGCTTGATGTTCTAACCAGTGATATTCAGTCACATAGGCAGAATATGCAAATTAACATAGTCAACGGAAACAGTATCAAAGTCAGTTACATAATTGGAAGCATAGTCAGTTAAAGTAACAGTAACAGAAAAACAATTTTTTCGTCCAAGCCTAGTTAGGCCTGAGATTGTGAGATGTTGTACACCAACAGACATGTCAGACATAACCATGTGTAATTGTGTGTGACTGTTTTTTGCTTCTTTTTCCCATTTCCCAGTCACATGTTAACTTCCAAAAAAAAATTTTAAAAACCTGAAAGAAAAAAGAATTCTGTTTTTGAGGAGAGACATGGGAGATGGCAGCGGAGAAATCCTGGACAGTCCTTCTCCTGATCATTTTATCTATAACTTATAGATAAATACACTTTGTGAGAAATTCAGACTTGTATTATTCAGATCAAAATATCTGGTAAGATCTAATATAATTTTAATGTAATTTTGAATTGACCTTAAAACAAAACCATAATTTTATACCTACATGTCAATTATTTCATGTAGGTAATAAATATATCATTGTTTACTATCAAAAAAGGAAAAAAGAGAAAAAAAGGGAAGAGAAAAAGAGAAAAGGATAAAAGAGAAAACAGGGGGCTGGAGCAATAGTACAGTGAGTAGGGCATTTGCCTTATATGCGGCAGACCCAGGTTCAATCACCAGCATCCCATATGGGTCCCCAAGCACTGCCAGGCGTAATTCCTGAGCGTAGAGCCAAGAGTAACTCCTGATCATTGCTGGGTGTGACACCACCCAAAAGAGGAAAAAAAGGGAAAAAACAAAAAAACAAGAAAAAATATATATAAAAGAAAAAGATGAAAAAAGAAAAAGAAAAAAGAGGAAAAAAGAAAATAAAAAAGGGAAAAAGAAAAATAGAAAAAAATAGCCCACAGGATCAGCACCTACAGCCAAGTGATCAGCAGGTGCAGCCCATGTGATCAGCAAGTATATAAAAGAACAATAAGAAAAAATACAAAAAAAGAAAAATACAAAAAAAGAAAAAAGAATATTTTTTTAAAAGAAAAAATGGGAAAAAGAAGAAGAAAAAAGGAAAAGAAAGCAGTCCAAGGGATCAACACCTACAACCCCATATTCAGCAAGTACAGCCAAGTGATTAGCACCTGAAATCCATGTGATCAGCACGTTTAGCCCACATGATCAGCACCTGCAGATTACGTGTTCAGCAAGTAAAAAAGAAAAAATAAAATGCAAAGAAAAAGAAAAAATAGAAAAAAATAAAGAAAAAGGAACACAAAACAAAAAACAAGAAAAAACAGAAAAGGAAAGAAAAAAGAACTAAAAAAAGAAAAAATGGGAGAAAGGAAAAAGGAAAGAAAAAGAAATAAAGAAAAATACATAAAAAAAGAAAAAAGAAAAAGAAAAATAGAAAAAGGAAAGAAAAAAAGAAAGAAAAAGGGGAAAAAAGAGAAAAAAATAGCAGCCCACCAGATCAACACCTTTGGCCCACGTGTTCGCACATGCATCCAAATGATCAGCAGATGCAGCCCAAGTGATCAGGACCTGCAGCACACACGTTCAGCACCTGTTTGGATCATGACAGCATTTGTCCATGACCAAGTTCTTAACTTATAGTTAAGCATTAGGAACTTTGGCCAGGCCCATCTCGATGCCAGGGTAGCACATAACTCACCATTGCCCTGGGTCCATCCAGTCCCTCATCAAGACCCTGCTTTTGGGGGTCCTAGGAAGTAAGGGCAGCTGAGGCTTAGGTTAAGAAAACATGCCCAGGAGGAAAGTATCATTTAGTCAAATGACTCCCAGGTTACAAAAGCATAGCATTTGTTACTGTCTTCCTGTGCCCATACCAAAAGGACATTGCTCTGAATATACTATACAAACAACTTAAGGAAGAAGAGAAAAATGATATTTATAAGTCAACTGAGCACAAAGAAAGAATTACAAATAAGCACAGAGGAAAGGAAGCACTGTGATGGGAATAACCCAATAAATCTAAACTACCTCAGGCTATGTTATTCTACAGTTCATCTGCTTAATACACATGATATTAAATAAATTGCATGATTTATCTCAAAATATAAACATGAAAGAATATCATTTAAATAATCTCCAAATAATTTCATGGTGGAAGTTCAAACTAGAACTTTTTATACAGAAGGAGAATATGCAAATAAGCCTCTCCCTGCTGTGATGAAAACAGCCCCGCCCAGCCTCAGCTCTGGGAGAGGAGTCAGTGCAGGGGTTCCCGGGGGCTCCATCCTTACTCAGACGGAACCAGCATAGCGTGTGGGCTGAGCTGGCTTCTCCTAGTGGCTGTGTTAGGAGGTAACTCATGGGTGACAGAGACACAGAGTGTGGGAGAGATGGGAGAGGCAGATGCTGGTGTGAGAAGTTTCCTTATCAGGATGTCTTTGTGTTTGCAGGGGTCCAGTGAGCTGGTGGAGTCTGGGGGAGATTTGGTGCAGCCGGGAGTCCCTGAGACTCTCTTGTGCAGCCTCTGGTTTACCTTTAGCAAGTCTGGGCTGGCCTTGGTCCTGCAGGCTCCAGGGAAGGGCCCAGAGTGGGAGTCACGCATAACTAGCAGTGGTGTTATTTATCACGCCGACTCTGAGAAGGGCTGATTCACGGTCTCCAGAGACAAGAGCAGGGCCACGCTCTCTCTGCAAATGAGCAACCGGAGGGAGGACCCGGCCCTTTACTGCTGTGCGAGGGACACAGTGAGGGGAAACCCCTGTGGGCCCAGACACAGACCACCTGCAGGAGGAAGCAGGCTGAACTTCAGGGGTGCAGGCCCCCAGGAGGCTCTGAGGACTCGTCCCTGAGGAAACGTTGCTCATGACCAGAGGAATCATCTTTCTGTGGTGGTGAGGGACTGACCTGCCCCTCAGCTCTCAGATGACCCTATGGGCACCTTGTCCTGTGGCTTGTGGCTTTCAAGTCCTCTATCCCCGCTGTGGGCCGACAAGAGTGTGTCACACACTCTGCCACCTGATGGAAGTTTCAGTGACAGGACCGTGACTTCCCTGGGGCCAGAGGGCCACATTCTCCTTTTGTAGAAGTTAAAATGACCTTGTAAGGATTTTCATCGTCCCCCTGGGAGGACTCACTTCACAAAGAGAAGTCCTGGCGTCCATTCAGCTGTGTGCTGGTTTCCTTCCTTCTGCTCTCAGACATACACACTCTGCCCCATTTACCCTCCCCTCTGACCTGCACCCAGGTAGCCTCTACCTGGTCACACTATACCTGGGAGTTCTGCCCTCTGGGAGGTGTTGACCTCCCACACCTCATCCACTCTTGAGATGAACATTTAATATCTCCTACTCCCTCTGGTGGTTCGTGCTCTGACCCTTCACAATTAGACAAGAGGCAAGACCCATGTGACCCCATGCTAGCAAATGTGAAGATTCACCTCGGTGAATCTTGTGGCTACCCCAACAGCTATTGACCAAGCCCCAACATGGGTTTCCAGCACCCACAGAGAGATATGCTTGAGCTGCCTCTCCTCAGTGAGTCTGACAGTCTCCAGACTGGGTTCCTTACACTGTGTCTCCAGCAGTCACTCACAGCCCAGGGGTCAACCTCAGACTGCTCAGTTCTCTGTAGACTGTGCTCATAGGTGGCTTTATGCCTCTCAGAGTCACAGAGAGTCACAGACACTGGGAGAATCTTCACTGCGCCTTTGAACTCCTAATGCATCCTTAACAGTATGGAGCTGTTTCTTGCATATTTTTGTGTGATTAGGAGCCTATGATATTATGTTTTTGTCTACGTAAGATGAATTGTGGAGTGGTAAAGAAGTGCACAACCATGGAGTGAAGCGGACTGTCCCTCTCTCCACGGGGCTGCTCACTGGTGCCTGCAGAGGAGAATGATTCTCCTGGGTCCAAAGCTGCCCACCGCCACAAGTCTCTTTCTAGATGCACGGCCTGTAGCTGTGCAGGTCTACGCCGAGTTGCTCCAAACTTCTCTCTTCACAGGCAGGGACGCTAGTGCCTGTTATGGAGAACGCTTCTCCTGGTCCAAAGCTGCCCTGAAGCCCACCTCTCTCCCCTGGGGGTCTTTGTCCCTAAGTTGTTTATCTTGTCTTGGGCCCTTATAGCACCTGCAGAGGTGACAGAGCTTTAAAAGACTTTCTCTGCTTCCCAAGGCTTCTCACCTCAACCCCATACCTGACAGGTGGAACTTGGAGTGGAGCCCATGAGGGTGGAGGGGCATGGAATTGTCTGCAGCCATGTGCTCCCCTCACCTCACACACGGACCCTTGTCCATACCACAGCCATGAGAAAGGGATGCAAGTCCCATCTTGGTTTTATTATCCCTCAAGAACTATTGCCCGGGTCCATAACCTGCACACACACACCTACACACACTATACACACACAGTCACATACATTCACATATACATACACATACACACTCTAACACACCACACACAAACTACATTTCTGCGTACTGAGGGAATGTTCTGAACACCCCTTCTAATGTTCATTTCCTCACTGTCATCAACTCAGAGCCCACTGAACCTCGTATCCTGAATTCTCAGGACACACTGCAGGTGTGAATTTTACTGTATTCATCTGTGGGTCAAACTCACTCTTCAGTCTCCCCTCCTGAGACAGTGAAATTTGGGAATTAGAATCTAGATTCCTCCCTCTGTCGCATGGTGACCCCGTTGAAGCAGCACTCCTGTTTTGGTGTCCTTCCAAAGCCACCTCGTAAGCATCATCAATTAGGTCTTTGCTTAGGAAACAGAGTTTTAAAGTTCAATGTCAACAAAAGACAAATACTGAATATATGTTTCTTATTAGAAATAGCACCTTCAGCCAAGAGGGCAAATGAATAAATTAGAATAAAATTGATGGCTATCTCATCATTATGTTAAAATGATATTATCCAAATATGGACAATGTATGTTTTTCTTTGATTTGGAGAACACACCTAGAAATACTCATTTACTTCCTGTCTCTGTTCTGGTTCCACTTGTAGTGCTCAGGTATCAATTACTGGTAATGTAAAATAAACTTGGGACATCCATGTACATGCTGGAGTGATAGCACAGCAGTTGGGCCTTTCACGCGGCCGACCCAAGTTCGATTCCTCTGCCCCTCTCGGAGAGCCCGGCAAGCTACTGAGAGTATCCAGCCTTCACGGCAGAGCTGGCAAGCTACCCATGCTTATTGGATATTGGATATGCCAAAAACAGTAACAATAAGTCTCTCAATGAGAGACGTTACTGGTGCCCGCTTGAACAAATCGATGAGCAATGGTATAACAGTGATAACAGTGATCCATGTATAAAGCATTCCATTGAGCCTGACCAAATTGCTATTAAAAACAGAATTAAAAAGTATTCTATCATGGCAGGAGTGTCTAACAATGAAAAAACACAAAATGAATGATCATTACTTCATTGTTTCTTTTAAATTACTAGTGATAAACCAGGATATTTTAC
This sequence comes from Sorex araneus, assembly GCF_027595985.1. Classification (NCBI taxonomy): domain Eukaryota; kingdom Metazoa; phylum Chordata; class Mammalia; order Eulipotyphla; family Soricidae; genus Sorex; species Sorex araneus. The sequence goes on from NC_073308.1 coordinate 11,839,192, forward strand.
TCTACATCTGTATGAGTGAAACACCTACAAAATGCACCAAGAAGCACTGAAAAGAGAAATCCATCTTATTTAATATGCTGAAAATAAGTTTTTCAAATGTTTATAAAATCATCAGTTAAAGTTGATGACTGGACACAAGTTTTTGTAGATTTAAGAAAGTGCCCTGTAGGTCTGGTGAAGTAACTTTAGGAAATGGTGCCTTCATTGTGTGACTCCCCACCCACTCCAGATTATCTGAGATATCTGAGATATCTGAGACCTGGAGGCCCAGCTCCCCTGGAAACTGCTGCCAGTGGTGGAGCACAGAGACAGCGCAGGTGGGGTTGGATCTGTGTGCTCCATGAAATTAAGGCGTACATGCACATGACACAGCCTGTGCCTAGGTTCCATGCGTTTGGGGCAGGGTCGGGCCTTACCGACACTGCTCAGGGCTTGCACACTGTACATTTGTAGAATGTGTGCGTTTCTGCACTAGAACCAGAACTCTGGCCCAGTATATTGTGTGCTGAAGACACTTTACTGGTGTTTTTGGGTCACATCCGGCACAGGGGTTACTCCTGGCTCTGCACTCAGGAATTACTCCTGGCAGAGCTTGGGCGACCATATGAGATGCTGGGAATCGAACCTGGGTTGGCCGCATGCAAGGCAAATACTCTACCCACTGTGCTATCGCTCCAGCCTCTACTTGGTCTTTCTAAGCATCTGAAAGGGTTGGGGTTCTTCACTATGACACGAAGAACAAAGTCCCGAGTTTCATGGGTCATCTTTTAGACACTGAATTGTACACAGGGCAGAAGAGGTTTAGTGGCTCCTGGCCAGGCCAACCACCCACATAGGCAGAAATGTCTTCTTTGTCCCTATACAAAGTCATCATCAGTGAGAATGAACATTCTAATAACTATCTGTATACTTATGAGAAAGCTGCTCCAAGTGAAGGAATATTCATCCTTCAAGGGTGTATGAAAAAAACTTTTTGGAATTTGATTGACCTTAGATTGACCAAATCAAGTCAGAATTGACTGTGACACTTACACTGTCTGTTTGGCCCCAGGAAAACAGTGGGAGAGCAGGAGCACAGAGAAACAGAGGGGCAGGTGCTGTCTACAGGGTAGAGGCCCTGTGGGGGAGGGCTGGTCATCAGGGACCTGAGACACAAGGTTTCTCCTTCCCAGCTGCCGTTTCCCCCAATTCCTGTTTCCTGAGAGTTCCTCAGTACATTTTCTGCTGGAAAAAGGGCTCAGGTCTGACCAGGGCCCCAGGGACAGGATGGAGTGTTCTGAGCCACAGTCAGTACCTCCTCCCAGGGGAGCCCAGACGCCAGCCCCCCCTGGTCCCCTCTTTTCTCTACAGAGGCTACCCCCATGCAAATCTGCACTTGAAACCCAGGATTAAAACAAAATTAGTTGACAAAATTGTTCATGATGATTAGTTACAGGCATTCAATGTTCCAACACCAATCGCCACATTACTGTCACCTTCCCTCAATCTTCACCTCCATTTTCCAAAACATCTCAGTCTGCCAATGATGAAGGCCCCCCTAGCCCTAACCCTAACCCTAATTATGACCCTAACCCCAGTCCCAACTCCAACCCTACCTGTGAAACCCAACCCCAAATCCGAACCCTAAACCTAACCTCAACCCAAACTATCCCTACCCTAAACACTAATCCTAATCCCAGGCCTACTCCAAACATTAACCCTAACCCTAACCTAACCCTAACCATAAGCCCCTACCCAAAACCCCTAACCCCTACCAAAAACCCTAACCCTAATGTCCTAACCCTAACACTCTACAAACAGCCACCCTAACTCTAACCACCCTCACTCCACCATACCCCAACCCTATACCTAACCCAACTCTAAGCTTAACCCAACCCTAACCCTAACCCCTAACTTACCCTTACCCCTAAACCCTAACCCCATCCCACGCCAACTCTAACTCTAACCATAACCCTGAACCCGAAACCCTAACCCCACCCCTACCCATATACCTAATTCTAACTCTCTAACCCTAACCCCTAACCATAACCCTCTAACTATAACCCTAATCTACCCTATTATAACCCTGCCCTAGTCCCTAACCCTAATTCAACCCTAATCCAACCCTACCCAAATCTATCATATCTAAACCCCCTAACCCTAAATCTAACACTAATCCAACCCTAATCGTAACCCTATCCAGAATCCTAACCCTAACCCGACCCTAGCCTGAACCCTAATCCTAATCCTAACCCAACCCCAACCCTAAAACTAACCCTAACCCCTAACCCTAATCATAACACCAACCCTAACCCTAATTCCTAACCCTAACACTAACCCTACTCTAACCCTACCCTACTCCTGCCCCTGCCCCTAAACCCTACCCCTAAATTCTAACCCTATCCTTAACCCTCTTAACACTGACCCTGTTTCTGATGCTGACCCTGACCCTGACTGGGTCCTCGCCCTAACCCTACCTACCCCTAGCCATAGCCCTAACCCTAGCTTAAACTCTTAACCCTTGACCCTAGCCCTGACCTTAATTCTGACCCTAATCTAATCCTAAAATGACTCTAGCCTCAACCCTAACTTGAGGATAACCCTGATTCTATCTATCCCTAAACCATGAACTCTAACTCTGGCCCTAGCCCTAACCCTAACCACCTAACTCTAACCCTAGAACCCCTTATAACCCAACCCAAACCTAACCCCCTGACCTCTAACACTAACCTCAACCCCCAAATTCTAATCATAACCCACTAACTCTAATTCCAACCTTAATGCCCTAACCCTAAGTTCATACTCACTGCTAAATCTTCAATTTTCAATTCAGTCCCCTCTCACCCTGAGAACCCAATCTCCCAAATCCCCTTCACCAGAGTCCCCTCTTAAAGGTTCCCCAACCACAATTCCCCAATTTCCTGATGAGGAAGGACCCTCATCCCTCAGTTCCCATCTCCTAAATCCTACTCTTACTCCTAAGCCCCCAGTGACCACTTGCCAGGGCTCACCACTAACCCCTGGTGGTCAGTTTTTCAACTCCCCACTTACTCCAGAGTTGACAGTTATCTGAGTCCCCAGTAACCAGAGTCCCTAATCACCTCAGTTTATTGCTCAACAGAGTATTTACCCAACCATGAACCCCTAAGTCCACGTAGTCCCCACATTTACCAGTGTCAATCAAAAAGAGTCCCCAATCTCCTGAATCCACATTTGGCTTTGTCGGCATTTGCCTAAGTCTCCAATTCTGAGGCCCATAAGCCTAGACCTGACCATAACCCTAAACCCTAATGTCACCAAACCCTAACCCCAAGCCCCCTAAACATTACTACTATAACCTGATCCCAAGTCCAGTGCAAGTCACACCTAAGATAGTCCTATTGTTTAATGCACATACATACAAACTTAAACTACCCACTTCAGACAACAACTCTAGCACCAACTCTACCACTAACTACCCCATTCTCTTTTGTTCTGATTCTCAGCATAGGATTTAGGATCATTCATTTCTGCTCGAGTCCCAGAATGGGACTCTCAGCTCTCCTGCCTCAGGCTGCTGCCCTGTATACCAGGAGCCATGACAGGCAACTGTATGTCCTGGGGCTCAGGACTCCTCAGAGGCCTGCTGATGGCTCCTACCATACCTTCTGTTGGAAACAAGAATGAAATGCAGGAGAGTTCTGAACCTTAGCACTGTAGCACTGTCATCCTGTTGTTCATCGATTTGCTCAAGCGAGCACCAGTAATGTCTCCATCGTGAGACTTGTTACTGTTTTTGGCATATTGAATTTGCCATGGGTAGCTTGCCAGGCTCTACTGTGCGGGCAGGATACTCTCGGTAGCTTGCCGGGCTCTCCGAGAGAGCTGGGGGAATTGAATCCGGGTCGGCTGCGTGCAAGGCAAACGCCCTACCTGCTGTGCTATCGCTCCAGTCCACTGAACCTTAATCTGCATTAAACCCTAATACGACCAACATAGCCGAATCCTCTTGAGCCTTGCCCCCATTTCTTCTTATCTATTTCTTCTCTTCCCTTCATTCTATTTCTTTCCTTCTCCTTCCTATACTCTGGGGCCAAGAGTGATCTAAGCATTCCCTTTCCCTCCCTGCTCCCTGCCCCCCGCTTCAAACCATTACACTTCCTCATCCAGTTACTCTAACTACCGCAGAAAGTGACACGTCCTGCATTTGTCCTTCTTTTGGCTGACTTCATCACCATGACGTCTTCCACTCCCATTCATGTTGCAGCAAATCACGCTCTTTTCAAACTGAGTGAAATCAATTTCATTGATTTCAGTGTACTGGAGTGATAGCACAGCGGGTAGGGCGTTTGCCTTGCACGTGACTGACCAGGGTTCGATTCCTCCACCCCTCTCAGAGAGCCCAGAAAGCTACCGAGAGTATGTGACTTGTGGATCAATGTATGTAAAAAATTACAAAGGCGCACATGCGGGAGGGGGAGATGACATGTGTGTTGTGTTATTTGCGGGCTGTTGGGGCAGTTCACTCTCACACGCACCGCTTGTGTTCGGTGCTCTCGAGCTGCTGTGTATGGACTGGATCAGGATGGCTCCTCCTTGTGCTCTGCTTCTGTGTGTGTCGCTGTGCTCTCTTCTGTCTCTCTATCTCTGTCTCTGTCTCTATTTCTAACCATAACCCTGAACCCGAACCCGAATCCACTTCTGTGTCTTCTCGTTGCTTCTGTCTTGTCTCTGTCCTCTCCTTGCTGTGTCTTCTTCTGTCTGTGTTGTCTCCTTCTCTGTCTCTGCTGTCTCTTTCACTTCTGTGTCTTCCCCCCACTTCTGTTACAGTCTTAGTTTATATATCAATCACACAGGGCGGTAACACAAAGGGGTTGAACATTAACAAATCAGCAAAGAAGGGTAAGACCATTTCTCGAGGAGATTAACAAAATCTCATCTAAGGAGATAACTAGTAGATCTGCTCAAGGGTGGGATCCAAACAAGAGTGTGTCAGGGTGTATCACTTTCTTTCTTCCTCAGCTAGTAATCCACTTAAATAGTTGTAGTAAGTCTACTTCAAATATTTCTAGCAATGTCATTCTGTATGAGCACAGTAAGAGATATATATTGGTTCTTCCTGAGGACATTCACTATGTATTCCAGACCACAGTTCTCAGGCCAGGTTAATCTTCCTAACCCCAGCAGGGTCCTAGTCTCTGTTGTTACTTTTGGATGACAGCATTTGTCTATGACCATGCTCTCAACTTATAGTTGTGTATTGTAGCACTTTGGCCTGCTCCATTTCGATGCCAGGGTAGCTCACAGCTTGCCCTGGGTCCTTTCTGTCCCTCATAGGGATCCTGCTTTTGGGGTGTTAGGAACTAAGGGCAACTGAATCGAGAAAGCAGATGCCCAGGAGTAAATATTATTGGAGTCAATCGGCTCCCAAGTTACAAAGCATAATATTAAGTGTCTTACTGTGTCCAAACAGAAAGGACATTGCTTTAAGGTAAAATAAGTTCCCTGTGGCAAGGATGAAAGGACAAACCTAATGTTATCCTACAAATGTATATGTATAAATACACATATATGAATAAGAGAACACACTTCTGTGTGATTCCCCCCCAAAACGTCTCAGCAAGCAGATTTGACACAAGAAATGTAGAAATTTCAGTGATGTTGTATTTTATGAATTTGATGCAAATTATTCACTTGCACTGTTGAATTGGGTTTTTATTACTAATGCTCACTCCCAGGCCATAAATTAAATTTAAAGGCCAACTTTTAATTTTATGTTGGCTGCTGGGGGCTTTCCTAGAGAAGGAGCAGGAAATGAGTTGGCACCTCTGGGGAATATGCAACATCACTGGGGACAGACCCTGCCCCTCAGTCGGCTGGCCAGGAGGCCCAAAGAGCACTGAAGCAGAGTGGCCGAGCCTGAGCTCAGGTAAATAAGACAGTGCAGTGTCTGTTGGTGAGACCTTTCCATGAAGACCCAGGCCCATTTTCCTACACAAATTTCTCTGAGGAGCTAAATAAAATATTGAAAGATGAAATAATGCCACTGTGTACACTAAAAGAACAGATATTTAACACTATTGGAAACAGGGATCCAGTGCATAAGAAATGTTAGGAAAGAAAACCAAATTGAAATATGAGATTTTCAGGTATGTGTAAATCTACTTTTAATTTTATACCCAGGAGGACTATGAAAACCAAACTCTCTGTGTTTACAAATTAAGCATTAATGTATCAGGTGCTTTACTGGCTTATATATTCTAATGTAAACTGAGAAGAAGAAGATAAAGATCAGAGGAGGAGGTGACAGTGACAGTGTGGACAGTGGCTTCTTCTGAAGCTCCTTCCTGGCCGTGGTGTTCGTTGGACGGCTGAGTGGGGGGCTCCCGCTGGAAGGACAGGACGTAGCTGGGGACAGAGAGGCAGCACTTGGCAACCAAAGCCACACTAGCACGGTCCCTCCCAGGCTCAGGAGACCAGCAGGGCCCAGGCTGCCAATCAATCTGGGCTGTGGGTCCAGGGACATGACACAGATGTCGCAGGGACCGGAACCCGGGCCCTCCCTGATCCAGGCCTGTCCCTCCCACCGTTCCTCCTTCGTGATCAGCTCCAGGGCCTGAAACCAGGTGAGAAACTGCTCGTGGGGCTGCAGGCGGTAGTTCTCCTGAAGCCTAACAATCTCCAGGAGAATCTTAGTTTCCTGGGACATTGCGAAGGAAGGAAGGGAAAGACCTGAGTGGGCTGTGGCGCCGTCCAGGCCAGGGCTGCCCAAAGGCGGACTAGGAGGAGAATTTCTGTTGGGGACTGTTCAGGACCCTGAACAAAAGAAGACCCCGAAACCTTTACCCTGGACAAACCTGAAAATTCCATTACCAGCTTTGCATAACCTGAGGCACAGGTGCCCTTGTGACAAAGGAAATAGCTAAACTCAAGAAGTAAAAGTAGCCAGGGCAGTTAACTAAGAGACCCCAAAAAGCCCGTAAAGTGCCTTCCCTACACTCAAAGCCTTGTGCATTCCTCCTGACAGATGCTCCTGCCAGATAAACCCTTGTCTTCCCCTCCCCACTATTTCTCAACCTACTCTTGGAGAATGTTGTAAGCCCACCAAATAACACCCCAACTTTTTCTTATTTGGTCTGAGAAGACACTTCCATGATGATTGACAACTCATGTACCAACACCCTGCTAAGAAATGTATAAAACCAGCATGACTGCCAATAAAGACGCTCTTGATCGGTACTTATCGTCTTGAGCCCCCTATTTATTATCCTCACCAGTTTTATTTTCAGATTGGGACCGCTCATAGAACCCACCCAATTAGGAGCGCTTTCCACTGTTGTCTCTCCATGGGCCGGAGAGATCTCCGGGGGAACGCGCAAATTTCCACAGGGATCCCCCCTTCACTCTGCCCATCAGCATCTCCACTTGTCTGAGATCAGAAAATACCCCTCCACCAGGAAGTTCCCCTTGATGGATCTCTGTCCCACATGCTCATGTATGGGTTTCCATTGTTTCATTCTCCTACTGTGAGTGCCAGGCCAGAGGGACAGAGACAAGGAGGATCTGAGAGGGGGCCAGGGGACAGGGAAGTCGGGTCCCCTCCTCTGTTCCCCTGCAGAGTCCCAGCTGCTCACCTTTGTGAATTTCTCCTTGTTGATCACCTCCCCCTGGAAGCAAACAGCCAAGTGCATGAGAAAGGGCCTCTGGGGGACCCTGTGCCAGGCTCTGAGCTCAAAGGACAGGGCTGGGTGTCAGGGACTCAGACCCTCCTGCCCTCCTGCCCTGTGACACACTGGGGTGTCCCTGCAAGGAAAAGACCTTGTCCCTGAGGTGGATGCTGAGGTTCCTCTGCCCCACGCCTCTTGCTGAGGGAGAGGTTGGGGATGCCCCCGACCTCAGGTGGTTCTGCACCAGGGGCTCTGCTGATCCCTGGGAACTGGGTGACGAGACCTGGGCGCCCAGTGCTGTTCCTGCCTCAGGTTACGGGCCCAGGACCCAGGGTGTTTCCCTCAGGGCTCTGCCCAGGGCTGAGGTGCAGGGGAGTGTCGGCTCCAGCCAGCCCAGCCCCCAGCTCACTCACCACAAAATGCTCCATTTCTCTGTCCAGACTCTCCAACTCCTGGAGGAAGGGCCCCAGGAAGGGGACCACACCCTGTGCCGAAGGGGCCTTGCACTGGGGTCCCCAGGACACCCCCAAGTCTCAGCCTCCCACCGCCAGGTGAGCAGGAGCCCCTCCAGGGCCTCCCGATATCCTCCTCCCCACATGGCTGAGAGCCCTCCCGTAGGTCCCAGGGTCCCAGCCCTCTCCCCCACCCACCCTCCATACACCAGCTCTGCAGCCGCCCACTCCGCCCTGGGTCGGAACGGGGTCAGCAGGAGACAGGGCTGGGGCCGGGCCTCCTTTCTGAGGGAAGACCCCTGTGGGGGCCACCCCTTTGTCCCTGGGTCACGCACACGCCCCTCACCTGGCGCCTCCCGAGGTTGCTCAGGCAGGACACAAAGCTGCAGCGCTGCTCCTCCTGGGGACGAGCACCCGACCCTGAGCCTCTGTGCCCACCCGCCCGGCCCCCACTCTCCTCCCTCAGGCCCAGACTGAGGAGAACAGTGACAGCTGAGCCTGCAGCCCCCACCCAGAGCAGCAGCCCCACACAGATGCCCCCAGGGACTCCTGCCCCCACAGCCCCCAACAGGCCTTGACCCTACCCTCACACCTGCTGTGCCCATGCAGAGAAGACTGGAAAGTCACAGAAACCACATGAGAGCCTAGCACCGGCCCCTCCCTCCCTGCCTCTTCCATGCAGGCCTCCAGCCTGCACACTACATGCGGGGGCTTGCAGTGTTTCTGTCATTGGGCCCATCTGCACAGGGCCCTTAGCGTCCACCGGCTCCACCTAGGGAGGGAGCACTTTTGTCCCGAGGGAGCTGTCCCTGTATCCCAGGGGCCCCAGGTGGGATACTAGTGGCCAGCAGCTACCTGGGGTCCCACAGCATGGAGCTCAGGGGCAGCAGGGGGCGACTGAAGGCCCTGTCCCTCCATCCCGCCGTGCACAGCTCGGTGTGGGCAGAGCTGAGGCCTGGACACTGGGGTCCGTGACCAAGAACAGACTGAACGTCTGTGATTCGGGTTGAGCTAGTGGGATGGACACGCCCTGTGTGCCTGAGTCTGGGTCTGAGCCCGAGTACCATGACCCACCCCCGCGCCCAGAGTCACTCACTGTACCCCGGGGCCAGCATCACTGGGGCGGAGCACCCACCCCGGCACCCACGCAGGGCCCAGTGCCCAGGGAGGGTTCACAGATAGTTCAGCACTGGGGGCCCAACTCCACATATCCTGTTTCTGGCTCTCCCCGCCCCAGACACTAAAGGAAACTGGAAATGGAACCAGAGCTCAGCTGCAGGAAGCCCGAGTCCCGCTCCCTGCCCAGCGCCGGGCCCCCGGGCTGCTGTCCCCAGGGGTCTCAGCTCACTGAGGGGCTCTGCAGATGGAGAACAGAGGCCGCAGCCCTGGGAGCACCCACCAGGACACGTGGCCCCAGGTCTGGCAGAGTCGGCGGATGGCAGGGCACTGCAGGGCACAGATGATGTCATTGGTGGACGCCCAGTTGCGGAGGCGCTGGCACTCCTGGGAGGCAAGAGCAGGGGACAGGGTAGCTGGAGTCTGAGCTCCCTGCAGGCCTCGGTGCAAAGCCCATATTGGGGACACTGAGAGTCTGGGGTCCATGAGGGACACAGTGAGCCCAAGGAAACCCCGGGAGAGTGTGTGCCTGACTTGAGGAAGGAGCAGGCAGGATGATGGGCCCCCACTGGGACGGCCCCAGGACACCGTCCCTGCAGGAAAACCCCGCAATCCTTGGAGCAGGAGACCATCTTCCCTCCTGAGCTTCACAGGAGAACAGGCAGCCCCAACTCCACAGGGACTCCCTCCCCCAACATACCTGTGCCCCCAGGATCCAGTGCCCACAACTCCAAAGGGACCCCACCCCCAACATATCCAGGCCCCCGGGACCCAGAGCCCCCAACTCCACAGAGACCCTGTTCGCACATACCCGGGCCACCAGGATCCAGTACTCCAGCATCCGTGCCCAAGCGGGCAGGCTCAGTTCCGCGATGCAGGTGGTAAGGACACAGGCGGCCACAGTGAAGTACTGGCTCTCGATGGCCCGCACAGTGGGGCACACATGTTCATAGCCCGGCTTATTCCTAATAGACGAGAGGTCCCCCCGGCAGTGGTTCGGCACCAGCTCCAGGAACAGCTCCTAGGGAGAGGGACCGGCTCAGCCACGGACACCCCAGGAGAAAGGACAGAGGACAGGGCAAGTCCCACTCAGGCCTGTGGGCTGTGCTGGGCACTGAGGGGCTCAGGACTCCGGAACCCAGACTGATGCGGGGTGCAGGCACAGGGCCCCTCTGCCGGCTCCTGGGGCCCTCTCAGGCTCAGGGACCTCCCCAGCTCCCCTCTCTGCACCCCTCAGAGGCACATTCCTCTGTGACAGCTGCGCAGGGGCTGGTTCCTGCGTCCCTCTGGAAGGGAACCACCCTGAGGGGCCTCATGGAGTCCAGGCTGCTCAGACCACAGCAGACACTCGGACCCCTGACACTATTCTCCCAGCCACAAGGACTCCCCCTCCCCCAATTCTATCTGTCTAGCTCATGGACACGCACTCCTTACCCCTACCTCTCCTGACTGGGCCATCTCGGCCATCCCGGGACAGTGCGGGCTCAGGGAGCCGGCACAGAGGGTGAGTGTGGGCCAGGAGGGCTGCTGCCTGCAGAGGTGCCCGGGGAGGCAGGTGTGGGCAGACGCTGCCTCTACCTTGTCCATGAGTGTCAGCTGCTCAGCCACCAGCCGGGCAGGGAACGTGCTGATGGAGACCTGCTCGTTCCTCGGCTCGTCTATGGGCCTGCTGCTGGGGCAGGAAGGCTCAGGGCCGTCAGCTGCCTCGTTGACCCTGCTGGCAGCTGCCCATGAGCTGGCATCATGCATGTCTTCAGGCCCAGCATCCTCCAGCTCTGCCCGTGGTGCTGCGGCCGCAAATGAGGCTTCGAGAGGTTCCAGCTCTGGGGCATCCCGCGGAGGCAGGCCCAGCTCCTCAGGTGGTTCTGGGACAACTGCTGGGGCTGGAGCAATGTCTGAAGAGAAGGGCCCCGCCTCAGGGTCCCACCAAGCCACAACCAGAAACAGCAGAGCCCTGTCCCCAGACCATGATGTGCAGGAGCCCGGCCACCCCAGAGGGCAGGGCCTTTACCATGAGCCCTGATCAGTGCGGTCAGGAGAAGTTCCTTCCTCAGATGAACTTGGAGGCCAGAGCCAGAGAAAAGCACCAGAATGCACCCCAGCATCGATTGCACGGGGACACAGCACAGCTACTCAGCAGAGCCCTCAGGCCAGGACCCTGACATGGGACTCAGGGCACTGGGGGGAGTGCAGGGAACAGAGTCAGGACTCTGGAACGTGCCTCCCCTGCTCCCACAGAAGGTCCCCTCACCTGGAGCCCAGCTGAGCCATCATGTCACTGAGAAGATCCAACAGAGAACCAGTGAGTGGGTCCCCACACCCTCGGCCCCCAAGGTCGTGAGAATGACCTTCCCCACCTGGGCCTGTCCTGAGCTGCTGGGAATTCTAGAGCACCTGCTGGGCATGTCTGCTGCTGCAGGCCCAGGGATGCTGAGCAGGAGGGGGTGAGAGGAGGCCAGACGAGGGCGGTGGGGCAGGGAGTGTGGGCCACTCAGGGAGACCCCAGCCCAATCTGCTCTGTTTCCTGAGCCCTGGGACCCCTCTTCAGCCCTCTGTGATGCAGGGACAGTGTCAGGGAGGTTCCCGTGTTGGGGAAATGATGCCTGAGCTCTGACTCTGCCCACACATGGCACCTAACACAGTCCTGTGTGTCCACTCTGGATGGAGGACCCTGGGCCACTCACTGCTTCAGTGCGTCTCCGTAGTTGAGAACCTGCTCCAAGTACGGGAGGAGGCATCCAGACCTAGGGGAAGCAGGACAGTGCCCATGGAGTGTTCGGGACACACGGCAGGATCCTGAGGCTCAGACCAGGACTCAGTCCCAGGGAGTCGCTCTGTTCTCACGTGACAATGTTGTGTGGAGAAATGCTGCATGACCAGGTGCTGCTTTGACGTATAGAAAAAAAAAACCCACCAAATCCTGTTTGTTCCCCAGAGACATCTAATCACTCAGAGCAATGATGAAGGAAGACCCTGGCATGGATGGACAAAAATGCTTTGGAGCTGGGAGGGGGTTTCCTGTGCATATACTTTGAGAGTCCCAAGCCACAGGCTCTGAGTGTTGCAGCTGCTATTCCATGGTCGGGAACAAGAATGAACAGGAAGCTCATGGCCAGGAGACCAGGCAGCAGCTCAGCACTGTCACGGCCCATCCCATGTCCTCCTCCAGGACCTTGCGTGACTCTCTCCACGCTGTGTTCAGGAGAACCAGCAGAAGCCCAGAGAGGCCCTGGCTCCTTCTGAGCACCCCAGGCGGGGAGGCAGGCGAGGCCCAGGGGCTGGCGGGGCGGCTCTCACCAGCGCAGCATCTGCTGCAGGATCCGTGCGGGAATGGGGAAGGCCAGGCCAGTAGGAAGGATGGTGGTAACAGAGGAGAATTTCTGCCCTGGGGAAGCTGGCATAAGGGAGACCAACATCTCCACAGTTCTTTCGCCGAGGGTCAGCATCGTGCAGGCCTCATCAGGAGAGCGCGGGCACAAAGGCTCCTCCTGCTGGTGGGCAGGGGGTGCAAGACGGTCAGTGAGTTCCCCAGGGAGCAGGTGCCAAGGGTCTGGAGCTCAGAACTGGGGGAAACCAGCTCCTGGGGGCAGAAACAGGAGTGCCCACATGTGCGAGGAACCGGGCTGAGGACTGCCCTTCTGACCAGTGAAGTTTGCCGTTGTCAGTTGGGGGCATTCACAGGCCAGAGGACAGGCATGGCCCTGAGGGTCTCCAGGAACCCACTCCCTGAAGACGGTCAGCAGGGGACAGCTGGGCAGGTCCCTTCTCATCAGCAGAGAAGCTACCGCAGCTGCTCTCAGGACCTGCCTCCTCTCAATTTGTTCTGCCCCCGGTGAGGGGCTGGGGAGCCCCGCTGGGGGGCTTCAGATGTGTGGCAGATCCCTCCCCAGTTCTCCCCTCTGCTCTCTGGGCCCCTCCTATGAGGCCCCCCCCCATGCCCAGTGGCCAGTGTGTTTCAATACTACCCCTACTGAAGAGAGTTGGAATGTGCTGTTAAATCTCCCCTCCAGGTGGCCCTGGGAGCAGCCCACAGACTCTGTCCCTGGTCAGTTTTGTACTGAGGAAGCCTCCTATCCAGACAGCAGTGAGCAGCCACAGGGGGGCCCTGTACTGCTGCTGAGATCCTCAGGCGCTGATGCCAGCTGAGCTGTCCCTGCTCTGCGGGCTGAGTCCTGTCCCCACGTGTCCTGAGGGAGTGTAGGGACTCAGCCAACACAGCTCCTTTCTCTGGGCCTCCTTCCCTGGAGGTGCATCCAAGGAATGGCAGTTTCAGGGAAACGGACACCACAGCCTCTGCTCCTTCTCTCTCTAACCCCCAACCTGAACTGCTCCTGCCTGGAGAGTCAGCCAGACAGGGAGCTGTCTGAGCCCCGTGTCCCTGGGCCATGAGGACAAGGTCACACAGCAGTGCAGACACGCAGTGTGACTGAGGGGAACGTGGGCGTGGCCCTCTGGGTCAGCTCCTTGTTCTGAAGTGGGTGGGGATGGACTTTCAGTGACCCTGTGCCAGAGGAGCATTGGGGACTGGATCACTCTGAGATGGGCCGTGGACACCCCGAGGGGTCACCATGGAAGAGTCTCAGGTGTCTTGGGCTGGAGACTGGGCTCTGCACCCACCTCCCCATCTCAGACCCTGAGTGTCACCTGCTCACCTGTGCCGAGCACTGGGTGTCACTGCATCTGTGCGGTCCTGGGCTCGTGTCCTGGCAGGTAGAACAGCTGCTTCCCACCAGGGGCTCCACCGGGATGTCCCGAGCTGAACTCTGTAACACAGCCTCTGTCACCCCTGGGAGGGACCTGACACGGGGGCCCCATTGAAGAGTCTTTTTGGTCCAAAAGTGAAATATGATCTCTCACCACAGAGACTGCACACAGCGAATGGAATAAGAACGACCAGTGCTGGCACAGATGCAGGGAGAAAGGGGGTCTCATTCATTGTTGGTGGCAAGGCCGACTGGCCCAGCCTTTTTGGAAAACAAGATGGACATTTCCCCGCTCCCCAAAATTAGAACTTGAATTCCATAGGACCCAGCAATGCCACTTCTGGGAATATACCCCAGACTAAATAGGCACAGAGCTGAATCATCATCTGCACTTCTATGTTCACTGCAGCACTATTCACAGTAGCCTGAATCTGGAAACACCCTGAGTGTTGAAAACAGAGGACTGAATAAGGAAATTTTTTTTTCTTTTTGGGTCACAACTAGCAATGCACATGGGTGACTCCTGGCTCTGCACTCAGGAACCACCCCTGGCCATTCTCAGAGGACCATATGGGATGCTGGGAATCGAACCCGGTCGGCCGCATGCAAGGCAAATGCCCTACCCGCTGTGCTATCGCTCCAGCCCCTGAATAAGAAAATTATGGTACATGTACACAATGGAATACTGCACAGCCACCAGGAAAAACGTCATGAAATTCACTTAATATGACATTCGTTCCCAAGGACATTGGAAACAGGGCCAGGAGGACTGGTCCACAAGTTTTGGGAGAGACAGGGAAGGCAGTTAGGATAGCAAAGGACCACTACGACAAAGGTAGTTAACCATGAATAAAAACTGTGTGCTGAAAGTAGGTAACAGAACAAACATGATAACCTCTCAGTACCTGCATTACAGTCTATAATGGTCCAAAGGGGGGAGAGAGAGAGAGAGAGAGAGAGAGAGAGAGAGAGAGAGAGAGAGAGAGAGAGAGAGAGAGAGAGAGAGAGAGAGAGAGAGGAGAGAACAGAGAGAATCAGAGACAGAAAGAGAAATAGAGAGAGAGAGAAGAAAATTTTGTGCCATAGAGGTAGGTGTGGGATGAGGGTGGTGGGAGGGAAACTGGGAATGTTGTTGGTGGGAAATATACACTGGAGAAGGTTCCATTTTTTTAGAAACTCTGTTTTGTCAAGACGAGTCCATGACACACACCAGCCTTCCCTCACGAGGCAGCTGCTCCTTCCCGTAAGAACATGACTCACTCCCCTCAGACACCCTTGGACCATGACCCACAACTCACACAATCAAAGTTCCTTCACACACACAGACACACACACAGGCACACGTAGTAACAGGGATGTGAATCCACTGAGGTGCATTACAGCTGTGAACTATTGACTCTGTGGGCCTGGATTACCCTTGAGTTTCTCCTCACCTGGGATAGGTGTTGTGGGTGGGGAGGAGCCCTCCTCCACAGTCTGCAGGGACAGTGATCACTCTCACTCTGGGCTCGCCTCAGCCCAGAGCCTCTGAACATGGGGAGACAACGGGAAAACATGTCTATTGCTTCTCAGTGCAAGTGAACTAAACGGTGACTTTCTCGAGAATGAGCTCACAGGGGAACCAGGGTTCTAAGGCAGTTGGGTATGGTCACTAGGGAAGTGAGGTCGCTTTCCAGGGTTCTTTCCAGAGATGATTTCTTTCCATCTGACCAAATGCCCTCCCATGCTATTGCACACACTAACTGAAACAGGGAGTTGAGAGCTTTCCCCAACTACCTGCAAATAGAACGTGGGTCCTAACTCTGAGGATTCAGTTGAACTGGATTCTCCCCTGTCCAGACCCCTGGGCCCTGGACTCCAGAGTTGCATCCCCCAAGCCACAGGTCTGGGAATCCTCTCCCCTCTCTGGATCCCTCCCTTCTGCAGAAGCAAATGTCACTGAAGTTTGGGACAGGCTGTCAGGCTCAGGGAGGTAGGACTTGTGTATGAGACAAGGGCTGCTGGTGTCCCCCATAAACACCAAACCTCGGCCCCCTGTCTGGTCACGACATCCTCCCTCTCTTCAGCTACAGTGGAGGCAACTGTGCGTCAGCGTGTCCAGGACCCCAGTGTCCTACTGGTCTCTCCTCATTCTACTCTAGATATTTCCACCCAAATTCCATAGCACATGGGGACTTCCCTTCCCCCAAAATAAGGCCATAATGCTCGAGGAACTTGGCCCAATTTGTGTCTATGCACAGGACCTCGTGTCTGGGAACTTCTTGGGGGGCTGCCTTCCTGGATGGTCCACAGGAACAAGAGTCTCCAGATGCCCACTCAGAGGGTGGGAGCCGAGGTCTGGCTGTCCCCTATTGGGATTTGACTCAGCCATTCCCTCCTTCAGGGACACCAACCTCTCCTGCCCTCAAACACCCTCCGTCCCTGCATCTTGCTTGATCAGGAGCTTCTTCTGAGGCTGAGACTCTCTGAGTCACCACAGATGGCCCTGCAAGGGCACCTGCTGGGAAGCTGCTGTGGAGTCATGGGTAAGGGGCGGGTTTCCAGTGGGAGGCAGCGACTTCCACTTGCTAACTGCATCCAAAATGGAAGCCATGTTCGTTGCCATTGTAATGGGTCTGTGACAAGAGTCATGATCTGGAGGCAACCATTGGCTTGTGCCCAAGTCAATGTGAAGCTGTGGTACATACACAGTTATACCTGTCAGCTCATAAGGAAAGAGGACACCTTACCGTTAAAAAGAACACAGACACCCTCGGCCCAGATAAGATCTGGAGCTGCTGCGCGTGAAACAGACCCTCTGCTCCTAAAAACTATGATTTGAGAGGTCTTCTAACCAATTTTGGCACCCAAAGTGGCTTCTATAGAAATGCATCTAGACTGTGAACTGAGCTAAAATATCAAATCCAAAACCATGTGGCCGCTGTTGCGGCTGCGTGAGCTCATAGAGTCTTCATTCTCTGCAATGAAAAGAAATTATTAAATGATGTCTTTTCAGCAGGCCTGATTGTTGGGGGGAAATTCCAAACAATAATAGTGAGTTCTCTATTGAAATACTTAATGTATTCAAAGTATAGAGAGAATAAAGTGAAGATCATTAGCTACTTAGGTGGGGGCTGGGTGGGAGGGGGGTATTTTGAGGTTCTTGATGGTGGAACCTGTGCAATGGTAAAGGGATGGGAGTTTAATCATTATATGACTGAGACTTAAACCTGAAAGATTCATATTTTTTCATGGTGATTCAATAAAATAAAAACTTACAAAAAGAAAAAGAACACAGAGAAAATTGGAGGGGCTTGAAAAGAAAAAGAAATACTCAATGCTTTCATGGCTCTCAGGAAGAGAAAGAAGTGAAGCGGAAAGCCAGTGAGTCTAACCCTAAATCTGAGGACAGAGAGACTGACAACCGTGGACATGGTAAAGGGTTCCACTGGATGGTGGCAGAGTGCTTGTCATTCACAGTGGTCTGGGCATGGATCTGTTTTTCCTGAAGTACCTACAGTGATGTAAAACAATGCCATCTTTACTCAGTCTATCACATTAAACTCTGGTGAGAGTCATAGCTGTAAGGAGTCTAAGACAGGTGACTAAAGGCACTGAGAAGGCCACGGTGGGAACCTGGGACGGAACAGAGAAAATAGGACAAACCAAGTAACTCCTAAGGAAGGACTGCTTCACATTTATCACACGTTTCTATCAATATCAGACATTACTAGGAGGAGCCACTGTGGGTGGGGTACTGGAACTCTCGTGAAATCCAAAGCTGTTTTAAAAGACTCATCCAAAAGGTAAGAGTGACCACACAAAAATCGATGTGTATGACCTTTTGTGTGTGTCCCTGGGAATAGGGGTTGTTTGGGGCAACACCCCTCAGTGTTCAAGGTTCTATCCTGGTGCTGTGCTCAGGGATGATTCTGGCAGTGCTTGGGGGTGAAATCCAGGGTTGGGATCCAACATGGCTGCAAGGTGTCTTACTCACTGTGTGATCTCCCCAGCCCGAGAAATGTGAACTTGATCTCACTGGACATGAGGAATAGTGACCACAGTCATTTAAGTGACTCGCTGATACGAAGTCAACTGGCTGCTCTACACTCACATCGTGCTAATAGTCCTTGGGGACCAGCAAGCAAAGCTGGAGCTCAGCGGAGCATGCACTGAGCCCTTGAGCCCTCTCCTACTGCAGAAGCATGGTTGGTTATGAGAAAACATGGAGTGAATTAAGTGGCATCAAATATAATATACATAACATATGTATTATGTGGGCTGGAGCGATAGCACAGCGGGTAGGGTGTTTGCCTTGCACGCGGCCGACCCGGGTTTGGGTTCAATTCCTCCGCCCCTCTTCCAAGAGTCTCACAATGGAGTCTCACAATGGAGACATTACTGGTGCACACTCCAGCAAATTGATGAGCAATGGGATGACAGTGATACAGGGATACAGTGATGTAGAAGCTAAACAATCCTGCTGACAAGCAGTCCTGCGTGGACGGGAATATTTCATTCCTTTCTGTCCCACACAGTAGCCAGCTCTCACCTCTGGGGGTTGAGACACTAGCATGCTGCAGATGGGACCGAGGGCCCAAATCTTTCTTATTCCTTCAATGTGGGTTCATTGACACGTAAAAATCACCTGAGTCAGCAGCCAGGGCATCAGAGCAGAGCTCCAGACAGCAGATATGAACTGGTTTTGGATGACCCTGTCCCCTCCTCTAGTGGATACTGCATGGTGACAGGCATTTGCACCTGAGCTTTGAGCTACCTCTCATGCCCCAACTTTCTTGGTTGAACTGTTGAACTGACCAAAATGAGAAAGGAAATCTGAAGTTCTCAGCAAGGGTTAGAACTTCCCCGGGACACTGATGAAGGCTTGGAGCCACCCCCCACTCCCCCACCCCAGGGCTTCTCTCTCCCGCAGCAGCCCTCACTGTGGCTAGAGCAGCACTGGCTGGGGCCCAGCCTCCTCTCAAACCTTCCCCTCTTGGGGAACTCGCAAACACTCACCTGTGCTCCCTGTCAGTCTCGGCAGAGGGTAAGGACTATGGGCTCCCGGGCTGAGAGGTGGACCACACACAGTACAGCCCAGGGCCTGCCTCTGCAACATCTCTGTCACCCTGATGAGGCTTCAGTGGGGAAATCCTCCAGCAGGTACCTGCACTCCTGAGCCCAGTTGAAATCTGCATTTCTGATGTTTGTGCTCACCAGCGTCTCGGGGGTCCCTGTCTCCCCATCCACTGCCAGGTCTTGTGGCTGGAGGGGAACATCATGATGTTGTCAGTAGTCTGTGGTCTCGTTCTCCCCTTAAACCAGACACCTTTGTTCCTCCTCTTCCTCTTGGCCTACAGTTTGGCATCCTAGAGGAGGAGAAATGGGCTTGGGCAAGTGTTTCTTCCTCCAGCACAGGATGCACCATCACAGACCAAGAGGCCGAGGCCTGGGGTGCTCAGCAGTAGACGCCCACCTGACCGGCTGAGGACCCCTCCCGTTGACTCTCCAGCACTGCCCTTGGGTGGGACCCAGAATCATAGTAGCACCATGAGGGGAAATAAATATTAGTGGAGGGGCCTCTCAAGTGATGTTTAGGGAGCTCAGGGGCCCTCCCTGGAACTCTCCGTCAACCGAGTGATTCATCTGAAGGTTAGGCCCAAGGATGTGGTGCTACCAGAGGTTGGGGGCCAGTAATGCTAGTGAGGCCACACTATACTTGGGTCAAGTCAGGGTCAGGCACTTCAAGGCATGAGCCTTAACCCCTGTGCTGTCTTTCTGGTTTTAAATCGGTTTATAAAAATAAAAAGGAAGAAAGCAAAATAGTGTAATGAGTTTTACCACCCAGATTTGTTCCTACTGGGTTTCCACAGGTTTTCCTCCTGCCTTCTGGCATATAGTACTTAATTCAGCTCCCAGAGGCCCTCATTGATATGCTTCCTGCTCCTCTCCCCCCATATCGTCCCATCTCATCCCCGAGAATCATCTACCTGGAAAGTTCCAGTTGTTTCTGACCTTTTCTCTCCACATCCTCCACACCTCGACTCACCTGCATGGCTCCCAGCACAGCATCATCATCACACATTTGTCGTCAAGTATTAGGCACACGTGGGACCCTAATTGCAGGACTGATGATATCACACCTGTCTCAGGACAGCCCTGTGATGCGTATGACATTTACAAATGATGAGAAGGATTCAGGTTCATGAGTGGATTTTCTTGCTCTTAATTAATGTTTTTAAATATATGTATTTAATTCATTATGGTAATTTATCTTTATTAAGACATCATGATTTACAACATTGTTCATAATAGAGTTGTTTCAGGCATACAATACCTAAGAACAACCCCACCACCATTGTGACTTTCCCTCCACCAGTGTCCCCAGGTTCCCTTCTACCCATCAGCCTGCACCCCTGTCAGGCACAGAGAAAATTTGTTTCACATTGTTTGCTCCCACAAAACTTGAAAGAATGGTAAATGGAACTATCAGAAAATAGGTCGATTTGTGGTGGTTGAGTGCTATACATTTTTAACCTATGTAGAGAAATTGAAAACATTTAACACAATATAAAGCCTATTCTCATTTACATAAATAAGTTTCCAACTCTGGAATCTAAAATATATTGCATTAGATTTTAATATGTACTTGGACCTCATTTGTATTTATCTTATCTTCACTGCCATTAATAAAACATTCTAAATTATGTTGTTTTAGAGTTTAAAATAAACTCAAAAGTTTGAAATAGGTAAAACCTAAAACATAAATTTAGTAAAAGTGAAGAGAATTAAGAAAATTTAAAGGAAAAATTCTGAATAGGCATTTCTACTATCTTGTTTTATACTAAGAAAGAGAAGATTGATTTTATATTAGAAAATATTATGTTACAGATTTTAAGTGTCTGTATCCATAACTAAATGATTGTAATGAAAAATCACATTGGATGCAAAAAAAACCTGATCAAACATAGAACTTTCAGTGTATGTGAGATGTTAATTCGTCACTAAAAATGTTTAAAACATCCCTTAGGAAGCTAGGAATAAACGTACCTTTCTTAATCTAGTAGAGGGCAACCATCAGCATTTTGAATGAGTGTCACACTCAAAGTTGCAAAACACAAGGGAAATTTTTCCTGTCCTTTACAGAAGCTCTTCTAATGCTTCTTGAATAACTGGTTTCAACACTCTGAATTCCCTCCATCTGCGGGAAATCAAATGGGTCGCTTGACTTTCCACCACCACCCTCCCCCCACCACACACACACCCCATTCTTGCCTGCATTCTGGCGCAACTGTGAGCTGTCCACCCTGGGCCCCCTTTGAATTGCCAAAGGGTGTTGAACCATCTCTGGTCTGCCTGTCCTGGAACAATCTGCTGTCAAATCACTTGGCAATGAAGTAGGCTGAGGGGGGCTGTGATGAGCAGAAGCAGCTGCCCGAGGAAAGTGCAGCGCAGGGACCTGCCCCTGGGACAGCATCCTTCCTGTTCTCAGAGTGTCACAGGGGGCTCGAGCAGCACTCAGGCCTTTCCGGTGCCCACGCTAGCATGTCTGTGCCCACCTAACGTCCCACCGCTCTGCTCACCCTCTCAGGCACTCGAGACATTCTCCTCACTGACCACAGCCCAGGCCATCTGCAGCACCGCTCACTCTCCCTGCTCAGAAGGCTCCTGTGCATCCTCGTTTGACGCACCTTTATGGCCCCTTCCAACCTCTGGCATGAGCCACCCATCTTCCTGAGTCTGTCTCCACGTCCGGCTTCTCCAGTGGGAACAAGTGGCGAAACGCTTTGGAAACTTGGCAAACAGGACAGGCCTGCACTCCAGTCCCTGACTTAGTGAGTCTGGGGAGATCCAGGAACCTCAATTAGACACAAAGTCAAGACAATTCTGAAGCCAGGCCCAAAGAGAGTTGCCTATAAAAGTTCTGTATGGGGAACCAGGGAGACTGTATAGGGGTTAAGACATATGCCTTGTATTTTCTGACCCCAGCTCAATCCCAATGGCACTCCCATGGCACCCCCACTCCAAGTATTGCTAAGTGAAGCTCTGGAGGCCCCCCAAACACCACTGAATGTGACCTTAGAGGCATCTGAAAATCACTGGAGTTGCGCTGATGTTTCATGGCACCTCAGGTAGTAAGCAGCACTGCATCCTCATTCAACCAGAAGCCAGGTGAGTCAAGTTAGTACAGAGTCTGGTGTTTCATTCCAAAGCTGTGTGAGTGACCACCTATGTCTATCAGTCCTAGGACTGCAGAAATGGGGGCTCAATGAGACTGAGCGATCCAACTGTGTTCTTGAGCATGGTAATACAATCTTAAATATGAGTAATAAAGTGAACTTTACCGTCAAAGTATCTGCAATAGGTTTTTTGTTTTGTTTTGTTCTGTTGTTTATTTCATTTATTGAATCACCATAAGATACCGTTACAAAGCTTACGTGTTTGAGTTTCGATCATACAATGATGAAATACCCATCCCTCCACCATTACACATTTTCCACCACCAAAATCCCCAGTATTCTGCCCTTGCCCCAGCCCACCACTTTCCCTGCCTATGTGACAGACAATCTCTTTCTCTGCTTTGATTACATTTAATATTTAGATACCAGTCCCACATTATTATTTGGAATTTTCCCAACACCACTCAAACCTGCCGAAAAAGCAATGCTAGACAATTTGTTTTATATTGCTTATTATGAATAGCATATAATATCAAGCAGCTTCTCTCCTGGAATTCTAAACTTTTAATATGTAGGTTCTGGAGAGATCTATGCAGGGAGCTGCTCAGTTCTGGGGTTCATTTGTATGTCTCTGGATCATGGTCATTTAGGTGCTTAATAAGTAGCTGGGGGCATTTTGTGGGTGTCATCTCAGAGTCCCATCAGGGCAGTGGGAAGGAGAGGGACCAGCTCCTCCCCTGTCCTGTGAGGCGTGGCGTTTGCTGCTACTGCTCTCACATACCTGGGCTTTTTGTTGAGTTCTGGAAGATGGCGGCTGCTGGATTTTCTAGGGGGCAGGCGGAGGGACAGCACTTGCTCCCATCTGGAGTAGCCCGGTGAAAGTGGCCTATTACAAAATCTGGAAGCATCTCTGCAGCTAGCTGCTCAGTTGCGAGATTCGTTTGAGTGTCTCTAGTATCTGCAGTAGTTAGAAAATTATAGGACTAGTATGTAACAGCAGACTGCCCATTTAGATAGATGGTTTTCTAAGTAAATATAGAATTCAGAGAGCCAATGAATACAACGAAAGGATTGCAAGTATCAACCATAGTCTCAGAAGAGCAACTTGACCATCAGACAACTTCAAAGTAAGTCAATGAATGACAAATATTGGTAACGGTGACTGTTTTGTGTCATTTCTTTGTGACACACCAGGCACACTGGGGGATTACTCCTGGCTCAGGGCTCAGGAACCACATTGCATATGGAGAGCCAGGGATCAAACTTATTATGGGCTTGTGAAAGCAAAGTGTCTTAGCTGCTTTGTGTCTTTTCTTAGTGTCTTAACCTTGCTTCAGGCCCTGATTGAAGCACACTTAAAGAATATGAAATGAAAATAATATTGCACTGGACTCTGTAGAGAAACTTGGCAGGCCAAGAGAACAAAAGGATGCATAAAGCAAAAGGTGTTGCTGCTGGAGTGATAGCACAGCTGTAGGGCGTTTGTCTTGCATGCGGCCAACCGGGTTCGGTTCTCAGCATCCCAGTTGGTCCCCTGAGCCCCGCCAGGAGTAATTCCTCAGTGGAGAGCCAGGAGTAATCCTTGTGCATCACCAGGTGTGACCGCAAAAAGAAAAAAAAAAAGAGGCATAAACTGATCACACAATGG
This sequence comes from Sorex araneus, assembly GCF_027595985.1. Lineage (NCBI taxonomy): Eukaryota > Metazoa > Chordata > Mammalia > Eulipotyphla > Soricidae > Sorex > Sorex araneus. The sequence goes on from NC_073308.1 coordinate 11,862,895, forward strand.
GGTGCCCGAGAGCATTTTCAAGAGAAGCAGGTGGTCTCTTGCTCTCTCCCTCCCGCCACATCTCCAAATTTCTCTCAGAAAATCCACTTTGCCTCAGAGAGGGGGCAAAGCACAACGTCCGTCGGGGCCAACGGGTCCGTCTGTGGGCCCAGCTGAGCACTGTGCGGGGAGGGCCAGCGCTCCCGGGGCGTCACTGCAGGGACAGCGGGTCTGGAGAGGCGGTGAGCGGGACTCAGAGCCCAGGGAAAGCGAGCAGGCATTGGCGTCAGGCGCACCAGGCAGGACCTCAGTCTGTGGAGGCTGAGGGGATGCGCCACTCTGACCATGTGGAGGAGCGGGCAGGGCTAAAGGGTCTGGAGCCCTCCCCGAGAAAATAAGGGACCAAACCACAGGAGGAGGTCGGCCCAAAACAGCAGCCCCTCAGTCACAGCCGCCCCACCCCCACCCCCAGGCACAGGCCTGTGAGGGGGTTCCGGCGAAGGAGCCCCCTCCCCTGAAAAGCATGAAAGCGCCCAGAAGTGGGCCACAGCCTGAGGCCCTGCTGGAAGGGAGGCCACACCCCCAGGCGTTACACAGGCGAGGCCACACCCCCAGGCGTTACACAGGCCAGGCCAAACCCCCAGGCATTATACACGGAGGCCAAAACCAAGGCATTACACAGGTGAGGCCAAAACCTAGGTGTTACACAGGCGAGGCCACACACACATGTAGGTTTTACACAGGTGAGTGCACACCCCCAGTAGTTACACAGGTGAGTCCACTCCCCCAGGCCTTACACAGGTGAGGCCACACCCCCAGGCCTTACACAGGTGAGGCCACACCCCTAGGCAACAGGCAAGTGAGGCCACACCCCAAAGCTGCAGGCAAGAGAGGCCACACCCCCAGGCATTGCACAGGTAAGGCCACACACCTAGGCAACAGGCAAGAGAAACCAAATCCCCCTTTGACAGAGAAGTGAGGCCACACCCCCAAGCCACAGGCAAGTGAGGTCACACCCCAGGCATTACACAGGCGAGGCCACACCCCTACATCACACAAATGAGGACACCCTGCCAGTTGTCACACAGTCCAGCCTACCCACTCAGCAGTCACACAGGGGAGGCCACACCCCCAGGCAACTGGAATGGGAGGCTACAGCCCTCAGTCCTCAAGAGTACAGGTAAGTGGAAGAGAGCAGCTTCTGCATACAAATTGTCTGAATGGGGAAAAAAGAAAAAGAAGAAGCCATAGAGACAGTATAGAGAGTAGGGTGATTGCCTCATTCAGGGACGACCCAGGTTCAGACTCCAGTACCCCAAGCAACACCAGGAGTCAGGCATCATCAGCTCTGAGCATCATCAACTCTGAGCATCATCAGCTCTGAGCACAGCCGGGTGTGAAAAAAAAGTTTGCTCTTTCTTCGTTTCCCTGACACTGCATATTGTCCCCCACCAGGGGGAAAAAGGAGCAAGACCTAGTGATCTGCTGGAAGCAGGAAAGAGTGACGAAGCATGCCTTCCTTGTGTTTAAGGAAGTGTGCGTCCATGTGAGCCTAGTAGGCAGCTTGACCAGGACCTTGACAAAGAATCTTGGCCACGGGGATGTGATGCCACAAACAGGTCAACCTGTAGCTGCAGGGCGAGAGCATCAGCAGCCTGATGGTGCCTTCAGGCTTCCTGACACCTCACAATTGCTTCTGTGCCTTTGGGCAGACCCCAACACCTTGGGACCAAGTTTCTGAAGAAATTAAATCGCCAAAAGTTAGGTATGTGAGAGCCATGCCCACAAACCACGTCTGGCTCCGCTAGACAAGCTCATTTATTGACCGTATTTCAGAGACCCATAGATAAATCTCCAAAGAGATCAATAGCCAGAGACACAGCAGGGATTCCCGGAAGACACCACAGAACTGGAGATCACTCTGGGCCCTACACCGAGCCAATTTCACTGGTGCACCCAAAATAGAGCAGGTGCAATCTCCCCACCTACTCCAAATGGAATCTTGGCAACCAAGAGCTTCCACAAGCAAGGCCCAGTATGGTGGTCCCAGGACTACCAGGTCTCCATGCCACATGATGGCAGAGGTGCTGGTGTCCCTCCCTGGCTCCACTCCTGCTTGTTGCCCACAATGTGCCTCAGGGTGCCACTTTAGCGCAACAACAACCCTGGTTCAGAGACACAGGAATGAGTTCCAAACAACTCTAAAAAACTGGAGATCTCTCCAGGCCCCAAACTGAGCCAATTTCACTGGAGCATCCCAGATGGAGCAGGTACTGTGTGCCCACCTACTCCAAATGGAATTCTGGCAACCAAGAGCTTCCACAAGCAAGACCCAGGTATGCGGGTTCCAGGACTAAATATCCATGCTGCATGGCGGCAGAGGTTGTTCCTCCCCGACTCCCCGACTTCTTATTGGCCTGGGTGTTACACCCAAAATGTGGCTCCTGGTGCCACCTTAGCGCAGAAACAGTCCTGGTACAGAGACGCCCAACTGAATCCCCAAATGAATTAATGCCCTCCGGAAACGTCTTTGAACCCAACCATTTCAATCTAGGATTCTAGAAGCGAGTGGCCGCAGCACCCAAGATTTTCAAAATGAGCAATAGACAATAAATGATGTAGCATCTGCCCCTGGCAGGCAGGCTTGAATGGTGGTGGGAAAATTTGAGCAAAACATAATGCCCAAAAGTAGAGAGAGAGTATTGGGGAAACTGTCTGCCATGGAGGCAGGGTGAGGACTGGTGGTGGAAAGTAGCACTGGTGGAGGGATGGGTGTTCTGTCATTGCCTGAGTCTCGAACATGAAAGTTTTGTAACTGTGTCTCAGGGTGATTAAAAACAAGTAATGTGGAGTTCATGCCCAATTCAATCAGCTTAGTCAATGGCTGAATAAAAAGCAGTACTCCTACATTAAAAAAAAATCTTGGCGAGAAAGATACTTTGATACTTTTTACATGGGCGTGAAAAAGGCAACTCATGACACCCCAGATTATGCACATATGCAAGAGAAGATGAAATTCTTGTCATCAAAAGATGACAAAATTTTGTCAACTTATGTATAACTTATAAATTAACTCTTTCCCAAATCCACCCTCTTGGAGAGCCCGGCAAGCTACCAACAGTATACAGCCTGCATGGCAGAGCCTGGCAAGCTACCCGTGGCGTATTCGATATGCCAAAAACAGTAACAACAACTCTCAGAATGGAAACTTTACTGGTGCCAGCTCGAGCAAATCGATGAACAACAAGATGACAGTGACTTGTGACTTGTGTGTTTCCCAAAACTGTTTAGAGTACTCAGGGCCACTGTATACGGATACAGACTCTAGTGAGTGGATCATTAAATACTGAAGTTCCCTATGTAAAATGATCACCGATTTTTCCACTGTTAAATCCATGACGCATTGTGTGCCCACACCAGCACAGTCAGGCGTGGCCCTAGTGTCCCCAAACATCACTAGGCTTGAGCAGCATTCAATTCACGTTCCCAACAAGCTCTAAACTTTCCAACCAGATGGACAAACGTCACTGGGAGTAGCCACCAGTTTCCCAAGCATTGCCCAGAACACGAATGGGAGAAGGGTAGGGGGAAACTTTGGCCAATGATTGCTGGTGGTGGAATCAAACGGGCCCATTCAGGCTGAAGGTACACAGGAATATTGCCAGCAGCTGCACTCACAAGAGGCTAAAGGCAAAAGCAAGTCAGAGGTCATCTAGGGAGATGTGAATGAAATGGGGCAGGTCGGGAAACTACCAAAGGACACACCAGGACCAAAATGAAATGGCCCAACTGCTGGGGTGGAAAACTCCATATTCAAGAATGAGGGGCCGCTGGTTCATGTGTGAACAGAGATATGGAAGGAAATTCTGCCTGAGTGTTTGACACAGCAATAAGGTACCTGATGTGGGGGCAACTAGCTTCAGAGCTCGCTAGTGAAATCTCAGATACTAAGCAGTGGATAAACAGACTTCAGAAAAAACCTGCTTTGCCATTAAGAAATCCCACTAGAAAATGGCTAATAGTAGTACATAGTAGAAGGCTGAGGTATATTTTAATAGTCACATAAAATAACCGGACATTGCAATGACTGCTACAAAGTAATTGCAATTCAGACACATAATTTGATAACAGCAATTCTACCATCACATTCATTTCAACGGAACTCATTGAAGGGCCATCACTGAAAACAGTACTTTTAAGTACAATTAATTGAAAAGAATACTCTGATGTAATCAATTCAGCACAAAACTGCTAGACATGGTGAAGAATGAAAGGGTGCAGGGTTTAGTGTTCTCTGAAGCAACTGCTGTGTCAAAAACAAATGGGAAATTTGTCAGGTTAGGATCAAACATAATGTGAGACTCAGGGAAAGGAAACAGTGTGCCCAAAGCACTTGGCATGGGCCCGAGTCCCCTGTGAGGATGATCCTGAGCTGGGCCTCCACCCCCAGCGCCCAGGGCACCTGCTGTGCCACAGGTTCTACCTGAAGGGTCGACTTGCAGCGCTGTCTCCAGGGGGCGCTGCTCCCCCTTGAAACACCAGCAGGGCTCCAATAAGCCAATGCTATAGGAAATCATTCCATAGAAAAGCTCCACCACAGGGAGGGAATGGGGAAGGGCGGGGCGTGGTTTGAGCCCACTAGAAGGTTCTACACAAGAGACTAACTTCTGAGCAGAGAATTAAGTCTTAATATTCTGGCACGTCCTAGACCCCAGGATTCCGACACAGAGGCCTACGCTGCAGATGCCTGTCCCTACCCCACCTCCCCACTCTTGGTGGATACTTAGTGTTCCCCTAATAGGGCTGGGACTTTGTTGCCACAGAGAAAGTGAAGCAGTTTCAACTCAGATGAAACCAACCAGTTCCCAGGTCCCAGCAATTTTCCAACATTAGGAAAAAAATAACAGAAACCTGGTCTTAGTGCTGATTGCACAGTCATTTCCCAAGAAGCTGCAAGGCTCAGATCCCTCTCTACATCCCTTGTGTTGGAGAAAATAGAGCTTCCAGGACCAGTACTCAGTGGCCAGAGGTCTATGTGTAGTTCTTGAGACTATTGATCCCTGTCCCTTCCCCATTACAGACACATTGCCACCTCTGGAAACCACTGATCTCTGGAGAAAACAATATAGGAGATAAACAAACCAGCTACTATTCCACACCCAGCATGGTGTTGGAACAAAAGCAGATCCATAGACCAGTACAATAGGGTTCAATATTCTTACACATCCCCTCAAATATGAGATCATCTAATCTTTGATAAGGGAGCAAGAAATGTAAAGTGGAGCAAGGAAAGCTTTTTTTTTTTTTAACAAATGGTGCTGGCAAACCTGGACAGCTACATTAAAAAAAATGGCCTCAGACCTCTACCTAACACCATGCACAAAAGTTAGATCAAAGAGGACTAAAGATCTTAACATTAGTCCAGAATCCATCAGGAACATTGAAGAAAAGATCAGAAAACTCTCTAGGATACTGAAGCTTAAAGGTATCTTTCGAGACAAAATGCCATTGACCAAGTAAGTGGAAAAAGAGATAAACAAATGGGACTACCTTAAACTAAGAAGTTTCTGCACCTCCAAAAAAAACCAAAAAACAGTGACAGTCTGTTTACAAAGAATGCAATGACAGTCTACAGGATGGGAAAGGATATTCACCCAATAGCTCTCCAATAAGGGGCTAATAACTAGAATATAAAAGGCACAGGTTGAACTCTACAAGAAGAAAACATCCAACCCCAGTAGAAAATGGGGCAATGAAATGAACAGAAACTTTCTCAAAGAAGAAATCCAAATATTCAAAAGACACATGAAAAAATGCTCTTCATCACTAATTATCAGAGAGATGCAGATCAAAACAACAGTCAGATATCTCACACCATAGACTGGGACATATCCATAAGAACAAAAGTGTTGGCATGGACGTGGGAAGAAAGGGACTCTCCTTAACTGCTGGTGGGAATGCAGACTGGTCCAGCCTTTTGGGAAAACAATATGGATATTTCTCAAAAAACTAGAAATTGACCTCCTATTTGACCCAGCAATAACTTCTGGGAATATATTCTGGAGATGCAAAAAGTACAGTAGAAATGACATCTGCATTTGTATGTTTATTGCAGCACTATTTACAATAGCCAGAATCTTGGAAAAACCCGAATGCCCAAGAACAGATGACTTGTTAAAGAAACTTTGCTATATCTACACAATGGAATAACTATGCATCTGTTAGAAAAAATGAAACCATGAAATTTGCATGTAAGTGGATCAACATGGAGGGTATCATGCTAAGTGAAATGAGACAGAAAGAGAGTGACAGACATAGAAGGACTGCACTCATTTGTGGAATATAAAGTCACAGAATGGGAGACTAACACCCAAGGATAGCAGAGATAAGGGCCAGGAGGTTCACTCCAGAGCTTGGAAGCCTATCTCATGTACTGGGGGGTAAAGGCAGGTGGGATGGAGATGAGACCACTCAGTAAGTGATGGTTGGAGGGATAGCTCAGGTTGGTAGATGAGTGCTGAAAGTAGACTATGGATCAAGCATAATAGCTGCTTAATACCTATACTGAAAACCATAACACCCGATAGGAGAGAGAAAGAGGGAATGTGTCTGCCACAGAGGCAGGGGGTGGGAAGGGGTTAGGGTGGTGGAGGGACACTGGGAACATTAGTGGTAGAGAATGGGCACTGGTGGAGGGATGGGTACTCCAACATTGATTGAAGCGTAATCACGAATGCTTGTAAATTTGTAACTTTATCTCATTGTGATCCTTTAAAATTTAAAAATAAATAGGTAAAAACAAAAGAGAAAAGAAAAGGAACCGAAGACATAGTACAGTGGGTGGGCACTTTATTTTATTCAGCCAAGCTGAATTGAATCCCCAGTACACCACAGAGTCTCCTGAACCCACCAGAGGCCACCCCTGAATGAAGTGCAGTAAGCCCTGGGCTCCTGAGGATGTGCCCCACCCCAAATTAATGAAAATAAATCTGCCCGACCTATTCACGCCTGAACAGTGAGGCTTCCTCACAGCACTTCGGGGATCTGGGTTTTTGTGGGACAGAAGACAGCACCATCATAGCTACATGACCACAGACAGGGAGATAGCTCCTCGAGCCTGACACTGCATGTTCCCAGAGCAAAGCCTGGGGTGACCACTCACCCCTACCCCCAGATCCCCAACCAACCCCACACTACCCATATACCCACACCCACAAGAGCCACACCCCACACAGAGCCAGCTATGAGTACTCTTTGAGCACTGCTGTGTGTGGCCCCCAAACCAAAATAAATAAATCAAACAAAGCTAAACAAAGCTGAAAGGCTGCAGTGACTGACATTAGGGACTTCGTGTTAGTAATGGCTCTAATTTGAACAGGCATAGTGAACAGAATATCCGGGTTTATCTTTAATCTAGTTGAGACCATCACTGGCATAAGTCATGGGAAGGCATGCAAAAGCAGAAGAATAAGCAAGAGTCCAAGACCATAAAAGGTAAAACACCCAACAGCAGACAGGGCAGGGGAAAGGAAGTCAGGTAGAGTTACCTGAGATTTAGGGCCAGGGTTGCAAAGAAGGAATAAGCCAAACACCACCCGAGGGTCCTGGGGGGAGTCAGTCCAAGGAAAGCAGGTGCAAGCCAGGAGGGCATAAAAGGGGCTGCTTACAGCAAGGCAGGGTTCCACTCTACGCAGGGGAACTTGGTCGACCAGTCACATATGCTTGGCGTGAATAAAGGAAATCTGCTCACAATTTTTACTATGTCTCGTTCCTCGAATCACGGACCCTAACAAAAACCAACAACAAAGAAAACTCCATGAGACAGGTGGAGGGTAGTGGATGGTTCACAATGTTTTGCAAGCAGGGAGGGTAGCTCAGGGTTCTGGAACATCTAACGAAGCAGTTTCCTGGCTGACAGGGCAGACTTGGAATACTGAGTCAGAGACTAGAGATATGAGTATAGAAACAATCCTTTAGATGTTCTGTTAGATCTGTGTCAGAAGGGATTAGTTAAAGAATGGAGGTACTATGCTGTGATGTGGTGGCAAAGATGTGTATGAGGCTGGGGAGATTCAAACGAAGAAGATTCCAAATACAGAGAAAGGAGGAAAGGAGGGGAGGGAGAAGGAGAGGAAGGGGGGGAGGGAGGGAAGGGAGGGGCAGAGAGAAGGGGAGAGACAGGAGGCAGGTGGGATATGTAGGAGGATGAAGGGGAATGAAAGGAATGGAGGGAATGGAAGGAGAGGGAGAGGGAGGGGATGGAGGAGACTGTGGCAGGAGGGGGCGGGTGGTACGAAGCCCTAATCACTGGTCTTATAGTGACTGTGGCTGAGTCTGGGTGTTCCCAGGAGCGGGAAGGGGAGGCTGTGCTTGCTGGCCTTGGTGTGTTGTTAATGGTTCATATAAACAGTGTCCAGAGCACTTTGTTGTCCCAGTTCTGTGGGAGGAAGGAGGGCGAATGGTCTGAGTAGAACCTGGCAGGTGTGGGGAGCTGGGTCAGGGAATGGACAGTACTCAGTGCCCTGCAGAAGGCCCTGACCGACCCTCCCACCTCTCTACACTGCAGGTGCAATCCAGGACAGGACTGGGGCAGGAAGGGGGGGAATCCCCCACCGGGCTCAGCCTGACTCTCTGGCCTGCAGAGGGAGCTGGTCTGTGGGTTGGGGGCTGAGACTGGAGGGGTCCAGCAGCCTGCAGTCCCTCACAGTGTGGCAGCCAGGCGGGTGCTCAGCAAGGCTCCAAAGACAGTTCACTACATCCCCACCAGAGAGCTGGAATAGCTGGAAACTGGGCTGCAGGGCCAGAGGAGGAGGCGGTGTCTCAAAGTAGACCGGCCTCAGTGTCTGCGGGCAAGGAGGGCAGCATCCAAGAGCAACAGAACACCAGCTCCTCAGCCTGGAACTCTGGAACTTGAGGTGCCCAGAGCTCAGTCACCTCTGAAAGCCATAGGAGGACATCCAGTGGCCCCTCCGGGCCCTCCTACAGTCCTGCTTTCTTTTGCTTCAGCAGAAATACTGAAACATCTTAGCTGAGACGTTGGTTCATGATCAAGGAGACGATGTCAGAGGGGCTGTGGGCTGCTGAAGTGAGCAGACCATGGAACAGAGGACCAGACCGCACACGCACACTTCCACCCGCCAGCTGGCACTTGTCAAAGCAGGCCAGAACACCCGCCCCCCGACAACCACCACTCATGGATGGCTCTACGGGGCCAGGGGGTGGCACTGTGCTTTCAGGGTGAGGCTCTGGGTTCACACTGGCCTCAGGGTGCTGCGTGTGAAGTGCGTGTCACAGGACACATCTCTAGGTCTCCTGCTGACAGCCTGACCCTGGAGCAGGGAGGAGGCCCTGGGACTCTCAGTTCAGGTGGGAATGTTGGCTTCCTGGGGGAGTCCGAGTTCTCCAGGGTCAGAGGATTGTGAAGCAGGAGAATCCAGAGGGTCTAGAAGGAATAGCATCTGACATGGGCGGGGGCACGGGGGGGGGGGGAGTGGAACAGCTGCCAAGAATCAGTATAGACCAGCCCCTCCTGGGCTCGGTGCTGCAGGAGCCGTGACAGAAGTGCCTGTTGGACCCAGGTAGACAACCGAGCTTCTTCCTCTGACTCCCACACAGAGAGGAGCACCGTGAACTCCCCTGTTCGCCCAGGTGAGCCCCACTGTGCCTGGCACCAACACTGGCTCACTACCGTAGGAGGCATCAGAGAGGGAAACCCCTGTGTCCCCACAGGCATATCACTAGCCATTCCAGGGAGTGGGGGCTCAACCTCCTTGAGGCCTCTAGTTGGGACGAGACATGGGCAGGTCACCTTGCTTCAGGAAGGGGGACTCCCAGACCTGACCCTGGCACCTCCTCTGAGGTGTCTGAGGTTCAGAGCATCCTAAATGCCCCCAGGCAGATAGGCCAGGAGACAGGTCAAAGGGTGAAACACATACCTCACACAGTCAAGGCCTTAAGTTTGATCCCCAGCACCAAATGCCTACACACACACACACACACACACACACACACACACACACACACACACACTCTCACACCAGCACCTCTAAGGGGGACATTAGTGAACCAACATCACCTTATTTAAAACCAAACAAATCCCCTCACTGGGCATAGAAGAAAGAAGAGAAAGGAAGCTGTCCTGACCAGGAAAGTCAGTCAGTTGCTACTGACCAGGAAGTGAGAGTGATGAGGAGCGAGGGGCTGTCTTAGGCTGAGAGTGTATGCACCTGTGCGCTGCTTATGTGGGGAGTGGACAGTAATCAGGGACTGGTAGACCTTGCTCAGGAGGCATTTGTGGGGAGAGAACAGAAACAAGAGCCTGGGGCCAGAGAGAGAGGTCCCTGCTGACACAGTCCTGTCCCCAGCCCGCGCCCCCTACGCATACGAGCTAACTAGAGTGATTTGAATGCAGAGCCATCGGTAAACCCTGAGCTAAGTCTGGGGTGGCCCAAACCCAGCCCCCTCAAAACAGGCAGGGGAGAGATTGCTTTTCATCCTCCAAGATTCAGCTTCCCATGCAGAAGAGGGAACCGAGCCTCAGGACACAAGGTGAAGACCCCATGGCTCCTCCATCAGCCTCCGCACCAGCCCAACCCGGGTCCAGAGTCCAGCCACTGGGGTCTGAGGTGGGAACAATGCACCCAGTATCTCCACCTATTGCCACTGCTGGAAGCCCAGCCAGGCGTGCAGCAGGACCAGTGCTCCCTGGGCAGCACGAGTCCTATGGGCTGAGTGACAAGAAATTAATCGTTTCTGTTTGCAGCTCCCACAGCCCCTCTCTGAGTCTCTAAGTCCCTTCTTCAGCTCCTCAGCTCCATTCAGCCAAGTGTCTCAGCACCACACCCATGTGCATGGCAGCTCTGCCGGCCCCTGTGAGGCCAAGACACAGCCCGGATACAGGGCACAGACAGACTTTCAAGGGAGGAAGGGATCTGGAGGCCTTCTTGGAGGAGGGTAATGCTGTGAGTCCTGAAGACAAGTAGGTGGTCACAAGGTCTGTGTCCTCCAGGAAGACTGGGCATCTGGGGCCACAATTTTCTTTAAAATTAGAAGGAGTAGTCAGAGTGGTCATTCGAAGGCCAAGGCCATTGCCTTGCTCACAGCCAACCCATTCAATCCCTGTTACCCCAGAGGATCCCCGGAACCAGGAGTGATCCTGTAGTGCAAAGCCTGGAGGAAGCCCTGATCACAGCCAGGTGTGTCCTAAAAAACAGAATGAATGAGATCAGAAGGCAAAAGGGATGGTAACTATTATTGAATCATAGATCAGATTGGCCTACATTTGTCATTATACCAGTATGGTGAAAACCTAATGTGAGGGCTGGAGAGATAGGACAGCAAGTCGGATGCTTGCCTTGCACGCGATTGAGCCCTGGCTCCACCTAGGATCCCTTATGTCCTGCCATGAATGGTCCCTGAGCACAGAGCACCGAATAGCCATAGGCTCGGTGTGTGCCATCAGGAGCAGGGCCTCTCTGTGGGGCAGCCCCGCATCCACAGGACGTACAAGATGACTCAGGGATGCCAGCAGCACAAGGCAGCGGGGCAGAAAGTATCTGCACAGTCGCCAGGCACTTTGGCCCAAACTGCACACCGCGCAGTATAACCTCTCACCCTCACACAGCCTGCAAAGGGACAGTGGTGCGTGGTCCCCGCCTCCCCAGGGAGCCGACCCAGCCCCGGACCTGTGCCTGCCCCAGGTGGGGTCCAGGACTCCCAAGTAGAGACTCCCCTAATAGCAGTCCCCGCAGGCATATCCCACCTGGCTGGCTCACAGCAGCTCCTTCCCGCCACTCGTCCTCTCGCCCCTTTGGACCGGGGCAGTGGGCGCTGCCCTCCCACGTGAGTCCTGCTGTCCCCCTTTGGAGCCCGCGCCTCGGCCCTTTAAAGGGCCAAGTGGCAGTGGCGGCAGTGGCTGGCGCGCGGGGTTCGGGCGGGGGCCAACTGCGGGCGCTGGGCGCGAGACAGCCGGCCAGGCTACCCGATGGGGGGCCGCGCTTGACCGGTGGGGCTCAGGACCCCTGGCTGCGGCTCTAGGCTACGGGTCGGGGGTCGGTAGCGTCGCGGGCACCGCGCCCCAGTCTCCAGACCCAAGGGCAGCCCCCGCGGGACAGGATGCGCGAGGCGAAAGCTGGGCTGCAGGGCCGCTGGCCGCCCCGCCAGCGCTTTTCAGGAGCCGTCCAGCGGCCAAGCGCTGTCCCTGGCTCTGGCCACCTTGCATGGAACCTGGCCGCTATGCCCTGCCCCGCGGCTCCTGAGCATGCCTGAGGCTGTGCGCACCGCCCCTGCCCAGGACCCGCCCACCGTCAGGCGCTTCTGGACTTAGGCGAGCCTCGCGAGGGGCGGGTGCGGGCAGTCTGGATGACCACCTGCCCCATGCCGTGGACCATACCCCCAGCCGCTGCCCCCGGGAGAGCCCGATGGACACCCCCTCGGCGCGAGTCTGGAGAGACGCCCAGGACTGGTACTGGGGGAAGTTTCTGGGACTGGAAAGGGCAGGCGGGAGACAGGTGGCCGGCCAGGGCATTGGGAAAGGTGGGGTTCGGGAAGGGACTTAGAGCCCATTTGAACTCAGCTTGGGGGTCGCTGCTCCGCGGGGGCTGCCCCAGAGCGAGGGGGCCGGTGCGCGGGATTCGCGGCGGGAGGGATCTGGGAAGGCGGGTGCTGGCAGCGTGGGGCCGCAGATGGGGAAGTTGGAGGCTGTGGGTGCTCGTGCACCTGCCAGGACGGGTACCAGCCTTGCAGTGGCGGCTCCCCGAAGCGCGCCCTTCTGCACTGGTCGTGTGCGTGGGCCTGGGTCTGTCCCTGGTCCTGCTCGGTCTCCTCGCAGGGAAAAGTCTGAAGTCGTTTATGCCCAAGGAGATTCTGCAGTGCACCCTCCCATCTGCGACTGAGCGGGCTGTCCAATATCTGTCCCGGTGGTGAGATGGGGGAGAAAAGTGGGAACTTTGGGCTTCTTTCTCCTCTGCAGAGCCTCTGCCTGTGTTTGCTCAACCCTGTTTGTGTGCAACCAGTTTCCCAAAGATGAGTGAAGGGAGATGCTTTGGGTGGGAACGTCCAGTGCCTGGAGGGCCCTCTGCTGTGGAAGCAGGGTCACTCTTGCCCATGCGGTCTTGGCAGCTGCCATGCCTGAACCGGAACACAGCCAGGTGTGTGGGGGGGGGCGGGGTGGAGGGGGTGGAAGGTGGGGGACGCTGTCCATGGACAATGCCTCTCCCAGGGCACTGACCAAGCCTGGGGGTGCCAGGACTGGGTGATACTTGCCCTGGGCTGTGACTGTGCAGGCTGACCTGGCTGAGAATGTGGGGTGCTGAAGCCTGGAAGGCTGCCTGTGGGCGAACACAGACCAGGTGGGGCAGGGCCTGTGTCCTGTGACCTTTTGGTAGTGAAAGAACTAAGTTGGTAGCTGGTATAGGGTGGCCACCCACTCTTGCTTCACTAACCAAGTGGGACAGAAAAAATTGTGGCGTGTAGTGGACTGTGCCTTCCTCAGAAGCGCTATCTCGCCTCCTGATATCCTCAGGCAGCGAGGCTGAGGGATTGAGTTTTTTAAAAATGGATTTGTTTGAGAAGAACAGAGCCCAGGAAGACCCGACAGCTAGAGTCAAAAGTGTGGCATGAGAGGAAATAGGGCAGCCACTGTCCGAGGTTGGGACAGTACCCTGTGCTCCTGGTGGCAGGTATCCAGCTGGGACTCCATGGACACAACTTTGGGGACAAATGTGTGGTCAGAGGAATGTCCTGGAGACTTATCTCACCTTTGTGCACGCCACACAGCTGACAGGTACACACACAGACACAACACACACACTCGCACACACACCACCTGCCACTCAACCAACCTTCACCAAAATGCCCAGCTCCTGCTCCAGCAGCTGGAGCCTCAAAGGGAGCTTCTGGGACCCAGCTAGGCCTGGGGCTTCTGTCAGGAGGCAGGAGCCTTGCCTCTCCCACGCTGCTGTTGAGGGGACACTTCCATCGAGAGGCTGCCCCAGGCCAGCACCGAGCCCTAGGTAAGACCAGGCTCAGAGGGAGAGGAGTGGGCCAAGCCCAGAGCTGCCTCGTGTGTGGCTCCCAGGTCCATGCTGTGCATGAGGGGAAGCTCAGACCTGGGCTTGGTTCCACAGGCAGCTCCTGAACTGTCCTGAACAGTCCCCTCTCTGGGGTCCCTGCAATGAACCCCCATAGCCTGCAGACTCACTTCCTCACAAAGACTGTCTCTACCCCTCTCAACCTGGTGCACAGATATGTGCACACCTCACAGCCACACACACAAACACAGACCAGCTGTGTGCTCATCTCAACTGCCAAACACATACACTTGCCAGGTATGTGTACTCACACAGTCACACACACAATTCCCAAGACATTCTTGCTTTTTTTTTCTTTTTCTTTTTGGTTTTTGGGTCACACCCAATGATGCTGACTCCTAGGGCTGACTCCTGGCTCTCCACTCAAAAATCACTTGTGGCACTGCTCAGGGAACCGTATGGGATGCTGGGAATCGAACCCAGGTCAGCCGCGTGCAAGGCAAACGCCCTACCTGCTGTACTATTGCTCCAGCCACCTCCCCCCCCCCAAGACATTCTTTTGGGCCACACCTTGGGAGACCCACGGTGGTGGCGGGAACTGAGGCGGGGCTTGCAAGGCAGCTGGCCCACCTGCTGTGCTGCTGCTCCAGCCCCTCCCCATACCCTCTTCCTGGCCTGCTAGGTCCAAATGCACCTGGGTTCTTGAAACGCTTCTCCCGGCCTGTTGGCGTAATGCCAGCGGTGGCCACTAGAGGGCAGTGGAGAAGCCGTGCGGGAGAAGGAGGCGCCTTCCCAGGGGTCCTGGCCGCGGGGGGCTGCTGCGGGCCTGAGCTCTCTCCGCAGGGTCGCCGGGGACTGCTCCGCTGAGCCGTCTCGGGTCTGGGGCTTTCCCAGGAGCCCAGGGGGAGTCGGGTGGTGCTCAGGAGACTCGGCGGTGTCTCCTGGCGGTACCTGGTGAGCGCAGAGAGGCGCGTCCTGCGGGGTCTGCAGGACTCGGCAGCAGCGGCCCGGCCTGGCGGGCCCAGGGGTCCAGGGCCACATGCGGCGCTTCGGCCCGAGCCTTTCTGGGCATGGACACCGGGCCCGCTGTGCGCCACCTCCCGCCCCGAGCCTCGGCCCGTGACCCGCGGGTCACCAACAGTCGAAGTTCCGAAGGCGCGACCAGGGCTCGGTCACATCAGATCAGGGACGCGAAGGTGCCCGGGTTCCTGGCGACCCCCAGGAGCTGCGTCCGTCTCTCCTGGAAAGGGCAGAGCCGGGAGGAGGGCTCAGTGCTCGGGCACATCCCGGCAAGCCCACCCCACCCGCCCCCAGCCCGGAGGCTTGACCCCCCAGGCCACAGCTGCATCCCCCCAGCAGGCGGCCACAGCTTGGCCTGGGGGTCTTCCTTGGGGCCCTCCAGCTGGGCCTTCTCTGTATCCGTTTCTACCTGCTATGTCTGTCCTATTCCGGGTCCTTTATGTGTGTGATTTGTTCATTCCTCTTTTCTGTTTCGCATCTATTTTTCTTAGACTATTTTTTAAATAGGGGTCATTCTTTTTCTTTTCTTCTCTTTTTGGGTCAGACCCGGCCTTTCACGGGGGTTACTCCTGGCTCATGCATTCAAGATTTACTCCTGGTGATGTTCAGAGGTGTTCACTAAAGTTAGCATAAGCATTTCACGAAGGCCTTTGCCAGGTATAGCCTTTTCAAGAGCGTCCTGGAGTCTGGCAATAGAATCTGTTCATTTACTTCCTGAAAGATTTTTGTGAATGACAGTACATTTTGCAGAGGTTTCAAGATAACACCATGCCTTTAGACGGGTCTTATTAACAGCTCCTAAAATGTTTGCCTCCAAACAGACTCGTTCTTCCGCTAAAGCCCACTTGCCAGTGCCTAAAATCTGGTTCACAGTGATATCAGGGTCCCTACATAGTGCCGGGAATTGACTGTGTCGAGCACAAAGCATCGCCTCCCCAGTATGCTGTCTCGAAGAACCCCACCTCAAAGTTTTCCTGTCTTGGTCACCCCCATACCTCATCACCTCACAGTTCAATAAATGCCCTTTCCTGTTCTAGGTGTAGGTGGCAAAGGTCGAAACAAGATTCAGCTCTGTACCCCGGGCCTGAGGTGAAGGAACCAGCTGATGATGAAACTGAGGTCATGGGTTTTTGTTTGCTAGTTTCTGTTTGGGGGCCACACCTGGGAATGTTCCGGGGTGACTCCTGGCTATTCCTTCATGAATTACTCCTGTAGGTGCTCAGGGAACGCTGTGGGAGTGCCTAGGTGGGCACCCGGGTTAACTGCTGCGAGGGGAGCGCTTTTCTACCCACTTTTCTCCCGCTCTCTTGCCTGAGTCTTGATCCTTAATCATTGAAGCCAAACCCAGCGCTGGAAATCTTCCCTGTAACCCCAGACGAGGCACTTCCTCTCCTCGCCACAAGACAGCGCTGTGGGGCGTTTCCGTCCCTGTCCCAGAACATTTCTCTCAGGACTGTCCACCCCTGCTCCTGACCTTCCTCCAGAACCTGCTGAAGCTCCCCGGACCCTAGAGCTCTTCGATGAGGGACTCCCGATCATCGCCGACCTCTGCAGCCCCCCACACTGTCACACCAGTGCTCTGGCTTTATTTGGGGGTGGCCACAGCAGAGCTAAAGGTGTGGGGGGTTCGAGGCTTCCTATGGTGTGGGGGATCGAACCCAGGTGGGCCGAGGTAAGGCAAGAGCCTGCCCACATTCCTGTCCCCTTTTCTTGACCCTTTTGAAGGTTTCCCATCACGGTCATCCTCACACCTCTTCCCCCTCCGTACATTTCTTTTTTTGCTTTTTGGGGTCACACCCAGCGTTGCTCAGGGTTAGTCCTGGCCTGCACTCAGAAATTACTCCCGGCAGTGCTCAGGGGACCCTATGGGATGCTGGGGATCGAACCCGGCTGGGCCGCGTACATGGCAAACACCCTCCCTGCTGTATTCTAGCTCCGGCACCCCAATCCGTACATTTTGAAGGACCCCCAAACACTCTCACACTCCCTGCCAGAGTTTTGGGGATTCCCACAGATTTCAGATGTTCTAAACATTGTGCTTGCCCTGTTCGCCGCGGTGAAGGGGTGTGTGGGGAAATTTCAGTCCGGTAACCCCTGGGTTTGGGGTGAAGCCGGTGGCATTGTTTATGAATGACTGTCCAGCATTAGCACATGGAGATGGAGAACAGATACATCCAAAGTCCTGAAGGATTTTCCAAAAGTTTGTTCGGGGGTTCAGTGGTTCTTCCAGTGGGGTGGGTGGGAGGATGACTTGGAGCTCCCTCTTCCGCCTGAATCTTCCACCCCAGAGTTTCTTCCTTCCTTCCTTCCTTCCTTCCTTCCTTCCTTCCTTCCTTCCTTCCTTCTTCCTTCCTTCCTTCCTTCCTTCCTTCCTTCCTTCCTTCCTTCCTCCCTCCCTCCTCCCTCCCTCCCTCCCTCCCTCCCTCCTTCCTTCCTTCCTTCCTTCTTCCTTCCTTCCTTCCTTCCTTCCTTCCTTCCTTCCTTCCTTCCTTCCTTCCTTCCTACCATCTTCTGTCTCTGTCTTCTTCTTTCTTTCTTTCTTTCCTTTCTTCTCTTTCTTTCTTTCTTTCTTTCTTTCTTTCTTTCTTTCTTTCTTTCTTTCTTTCTTCTTTTCTTCTCTTTCTTTCTTTCTTTCTTTCTTTCTTTCTTTCCTTTTCTCTTCTTTCTTTCTCTTCTTCCTTCTTGCTCTTTTGCTTTTCTTTTTCCTTTCCTTTCCTTCCTTCCTTCCTTCC
The DNA here is from genome assembly GCF_027595985.1 of Sorex araneus. Lineage (NCBI taxonomy): Eukaryota > Metazoa > Chordata > Mammalia > Eulipotyphla > Soricidae > Sorex > Sorex araneus. Next base: position 11,880,656 of record NC_073308.1, read on the forward strand.
TTCCTTCCTTCCTTCCTTCCTTCCTTTCTTCATTCTCTCTTCTGTCTCTTTCTTTCTGTCTCTTTCTTCTTTTCTTCCTTCCTTCTTTCTCTTTTTGTCTCTCTTACTTTAACTCTTTCTCTTTCTTTCTTTCTTTCTTTCTTTCTTTCTTCTTTCTTTCTTTCTTTCTTTCTTTCTTTCTTTCTTTCTTTCTTTCTTTTTCTCTTTCTTCTTTCTCTTTCTTCCTTCTTGCTCTTTTGCTTTTCTTTTTCCTCCTTCCTTCCTTTCTTCCTTCCTTCCCTTCCTTCCTTCCTTCCTTTCTTCATTCTCTCTTTCTGTCTCTTTCTGTCTCTTTCTCTTTTCCTTCCTTCCTTCTTTCTCTTTTTGTCTCTCTTACTTTAATTCTTTCTCTTTCTTTCTTTCTTTCTTTCTTTCTTTCTTTCTTTCTTTCTTTTCTTTCTTTCTTTCTTTCTTTCTTTCTTTCTTTCTTTCTTTCTTTCTTCTCTCTCTTTCTTTCTGTGTCTCCTTTCTTACTTTCTTTCTACTTGTTTCTTTCTTCTTTCCTTTCCCTCCTCTTTTCTCTTTCTTTCTGTCTCTTTCTTTCTTTATTTTTTCCTTTTTTTGGGTCACACCCAGCGATGCTCAGGGGTTACTCCTGGCTTTGTACTCAGGAATTACTCCTGGCAGTGCTCAGGGGACCATGTCTCTTTCTTTCTTACATTCTTTCTGTTTCTTCATTCCTTCCTTCTTCCTTCCTTCCTTCCTTCCTTCCTTCCTTCCTTCCTTCCTTCCTTCCTTCCTTCCTTTCCTTCCTTCCTTCTTCCTTCCTTCCTTCCATCTTTCTTTCTTTTTTCTGTCTCTTTCTTTTTCTCTTTCCTTACTTTCCTTTTTTTCCCCTCATTTCTTCCTTCCTTATTTCTTCCTTTCTATCTCTTCCTTCCTTCCTCCTCCCTTACTTCCTTCCTCCTTTCTTCTTTCTTCCTTACTTTCTCTCTCTTTTTCCTGTCTGTCTTTCTTTCTTACTTTCTTTCTCTCTTTCTTTCTTACATTTTTACTCTTCCTTTCTTTCTCTCTTTCTTTTTTTTTTTAAATTTATTTATTTTTAATTAGAGAATCACCGTGAGGGTACAGTTACAGATTTATACACTTTTTTTTTAATTTATTTATTTTTAATTAGAGAATCACCGTGAGGGTACAGTTACAGATTTATACACTTTTGTGCTTATGCTTCCCTCATACAAAGTTTGGGAACCCATCCCTTCACCAGTGCCCATTCTCCACCACCAGTAAACCCAGCATCCCTTCCACCCTCCCAATCCCATCTCCCCCCCACCCCACCCTGCCACTGTGGCAAGGCATTCCCTTCTGTTTTCTCTCTCTAATTAGCTGTTGTGGTTTGCAATAAAGGTGTTGAGTGGCCGCTGTGCTCAGTCTCTAGCCCTCATTCAGCCCGCAACTCCCTTCCCCCACATGGCCTTCGACTACAATGTAGTTGGTGATCGCTTCTCTGAGTTGACCTTTCCCCAGAACGTGAGGCCAGCCTCGTCTTTCTCTCTTTCTTTCTCTCTCTTTCTTTGATTCTCTCTCTCTCTCTTTCTTTCTTTCTTTCTCTCTTCTCTCTTTCTTTCCTTTCTTTCTTTCTTTCTTTCTTTCTTTCTTTCTTTCTTTCTTTCTTTCTTTCTTACTTTCTTTTCTTTCTCTCTTTCTTCCCTTCCTTCCTTCCTTCCTTCCTTCCTTCCTTCCTTCCTTCCTTCCTTCCTTCCTTCCTTCCTTCCTTCCTTCCTTCCTTCCTTCTTCCTTCCTTCCTTCCTTCCTTCCTTCCTTCCTTCCTTCCTTTCCTTCCTTCCTTCCATCTTTCTTTCTTTCTTTCTTTCTTTCTTTCTTTCTTTCTTTCTTTCTTTCTTTCTTTCTTTCTTTCTTTCTTTCTTTCTTTCTTTCTTTCTTTCTTTCTTTGCTTTGCTTTTGGTTCACACCCTGTGATGCTCAGGGGTTACTCCCAATTCTGCACTCAGGAGTCACTTCTGGTTTTGCTCGGGAGACCATATGGAATGCCAAGGAACCCAGGTCACCTGTGTGCAAGGCAACTGCCCTCCCTGCTATCTATCGCTCAGAGCTGACCTGCTCCCTTTCATTGCAGATCCTTGCACCCCAAGCTTTCAGAGTACTTGATCTTGATCTCCCCTTTATCCTTCATCAGTGGAGGACAGAAACAAATAACTGGGCTGGGACTTTTTGTCCTCCAGGGAGAGGGGGGAGGGCACCCTCAGACATGCAGGAAGATGGGGTGCGGGTAAGTCCATCACAGCAAACCTTGAATAATGGGGCTCAGGACAGGGAGATCGGAGAGCCGGGCAGGTGTTTTGCTGTTTGTGACCGACCTGGGCTCTCACACCCTTTCTAGTTCCTTGAAGCCCCTGGAGCAAGGAAAGTCTATTTCGAGACCTTTGAATCACTGTATCACTGAATCGCTGTCATCCCATTGATCATGGATTTTCTCCAGCTGGCACCGGTAACGTCTCCATTCATCCTAGCCCTGAGATTTTAGCATCCTCTCTTTTCTCATTCTTGCTAGCGGTGCCGCATTGGAGGCTCTTTCAGGGAAAGGGTAATGAGACCCATCATTGCTACTGTATTTGGCATATTGAATACACCACAGAGAGCTTGCCAGGCTCTGCCATGTGGGCCGGATGCTCTCGGTACCCTGCCAGGTTCTCTGAGAGGGAGAACTAGGCTATAAGATGTTACTTCTGGGAGCTTTCTTTTGTAGTCTCTGGATTTTGGCCGTTGATGGAATGACATGGCGCCGGGGCAGTTCATGGTTGTGGCTGCCAAGCTACTGGAAAATGGAGGGTTTGGGTGGAGGAGGTCCAGTCCCAATCTGAGCAGGCTTGGAGACCTCAGTCGCGGGTCGCGCACACCTGGGTTCCTCTGCCGGTTCCTTCATGCGTGAGTCTCATCCCAACGTGTGGAGAGGAGCCTTGACCATGGCTGTGACTGGGTTCCCTAGGTCTTTGGCTGCCGGGGCTCTGCTCAGGGTGGGGAGGGAAACTCAACCCACTCCCCTCCAAGGGGCCCTGGTGAAGACAGCCAGATATGGGGCAAGAGACTCTGGCAAGACCCCAGAATGCCCAAAAAATAAGGAAGCCAAAGCCACTTTGGCAAGTTCCTGGTGTAGTCCGGGGAGATGGTGCAGTTCAGACTCTTGATCTCTAATTCCCAGCACCGTTTGCTGTGGCCAAAGGCAAGCAACCTTAATTGAAAAAATAATAAAGGGCTGGAGTGATAGCACAGTGAGGTATAGTGACTTGCACGCTGCAGACGTGTCATCCCATAAGGTCCTTCCGACATCATAAATGTTCCCCCTGGACTGCCAGGAATAATTTCTGAGGAAGAGCCAGGAGTAAGCCCTGAGCACTACTGGGTGTGGCCCAGAAATAAAAAATTAAATTAAAAATATTTTAGAAAGCATGCACATACACACACGTAACACGCACACACACAGATGCAGGGTTAAATGCACACGGCCAAGGGTGGGCAGAATAGTACAGTAAGTAGAGTGCTGACCTTGCATGCTGCTGACCAGAGTTTGATCCCCAGCATTCTAAGGGTCCCCTGAGCACTACCAGGATTGATTCTTGAGTGCAGAACCAGGGGTGACCCTTGAGCAATGCCAAGTGTGCCACCCTCAACCATATCAAAAGCCTATTAATTTCATGACTTATTACCTAAGTTTTTAGCTGTTAGCACCAGAGCCATAGTTTAGCATGGGGCACATTTGCCTTACATGTGGTCCACCTGGGTTTGATCCTCTGCACCCACGTGGTCCCCCAGTCTGCCAGAAGCGATCTGTGCCCAGAACCAAGAGTAATCCCTGAGCATGGCCAGGTGAGGCCCCCAAACAGTACTGAGCCTCAAGGTTCCAAGCTGCCAAACAGTCCTGCAAGGACCTTTCATTCCCAGCACCTCCAAGCCAGTGGGGTTACCTAGGGAGCGGCTGGATCCTCAGGGGTCCCGGAACTGTGCCAGAGCATAAAGCGAAGTCCACAGTTTCCAGTTACCCACTGCCCGGGCCTGTCCCTACCCAGAGACACCCCTACTGAGCCCCTCCAGAAGAAAGACCGCACTGTGGCTGGGTCCAGACAAGGCTGCCTGACCCCCTCATATATATTTTTTAATCAGATGATGTTGGAGCTGGAGCTGGAGCTGTGGATGAGAGCCTGCTTCACATGTGGCAAGTCATGAGTTTACACAGAGACAGTTTGATAAAACAATGCATGTCTAAGGGCTGGAGAAGTAGCCTTGCACGCTAGCGACCAGGATTCGATCCCAGGCATCCGTAAGGTCCCAGAGCCTGCCAGGAATGGTTCCCGAGTGCAGAGCCAGGAGTTATCCCAGAGCCCTGCTGGCTGTGACCCTCAAACCAAAAACAACTTCTGTATCAGATGGAGCTGAAGAGACCAGAGCCGAGAGAGCAGGAAACTGTTTTGAAGGAAGAGGAAGTCCTGAAATTTAGTGGTGATTCTGGCAGCCAGAGAGTGAGTCTGAGCCTGCTCAGGGCACAGCACAAGTCCAAGCACACTCATTGGACAACAGAGCACTGCGATCTCCGAATCACCCCTGGTCTTGCTGCACAGTAGGAAAGGAATCCCTCAGCGTTCTCCAGGGAAGCCCAGAGTTCATGAGTCCTTCCCCCTCCCCTGAGTAGGTTGCCTAGGAGAAGGGCAGCATCCCTGAGAGTGGCAGCTGCGCCGTGGCCCCGCCCCCACCCCATGTGAGGCCAGCCACTAGTTCTCCAGCTTGGAAAGTGCCTGACCTGGGCTGGCCTAGTCCTTGCCAAGCTGCCCGAGTGCCATGACCAGGTCTCTGCCCTGTACCTTTCTGCCCCTGCAACTCTATCACTCCTATTCCCGCCGGACTCCACGCTGAGGCCAGCCTCACATAAGCTTGTCCTGGACCACTGGGAACTGCTGCCATGGAGCCCGTGTGAGTGTGAGGCAGTGGTGCGAGTGCGGGGTGTGGGGTGGGGTGCGTGGTGCGTAGTGCGGGGAGCGGGGAGTGCATGGCCGGGTTGGGATGCGCGGTGTGGGATGGGGGTGCACAGTGCGCGCTGTGAGGTGCACGGTGCGGAATGAGGGATGCGGGCTGCCGGGTCGGGTGTGCCTTGCGGGGAGGGGGTGTTGAGAGGGGGTGTGCTGTGTGTGGTGTGCATTGCAGGATTTGGGGTGCGCAGTGCGTGGAGTGCAGTGTGGGGTGAGTCATGCGCGTGGCTGGGTGAGGATGTGCGGTTGGGAGATTCAAGTGCGGAGGCAGGGTGGGGGTGCAGGGTGTGGGTTGGGGGGGTGCACAGTGCATGGTGCTCAGTGTGGGAAGCTTGGTACAGAGTGCGAGGTGAGGACTGCACAGGGCTGGGTGGCGGTGTGAGGTGCAGGATGGGGGTGCGGTGCGGAATGAGGGTGCATTGTGCGAGTTGGGGGTGTGCGGTGTGGTGCGCGGTGCAGGTGGCCGGGTGGTGGTGCATGGTGTGGGGTGGGGTGGAGTGGGGGTGCACCGTGCGCCCTGGGGCCGTGTTCCCATAAGACTTGCTCTGCTGCCTGTCCTGGGGGTGCCCCCATTGCACTTTCTAGGCTGCCACAGTGTGGGGCTAGCAAGGGGCTGAGTCCCAATTCCTGGCCCGTGCCAGGGCGGTGGACACCCCCAGTTATTGGTGCTAGACTCGGTTCCCCTTCAGGAGAGCCCCACTCTGGGTTGAGGGGGGCGGCAGTTACTTTTGCTCTAATTTCTGCTGGGGCTCCTGAATTAAGGCTCGTGTAGCTTTTTACAGGCAGCTTTGGGGTCTAGATGTGAGTGTCAAGGCTTCCAGAAGTACTGGGAGGTGGGGGGCGGTAGCCCATCCCAACTCCAAGAAAGTCTGAAGATTTCAGTCACAAAACCCACATATCAGAATTTTCAGCAAATTATATCTTGGTAAGGTCCATCCTGAGACCATGGAGTCAGGCCAGGGTATGGCGGTGATTTTGGATTGTGAAAGCAAGTGGCTATTGGGGACGCTGCTTGGGTGGTCACCAGGCCAATATCCTCCCCTGCGATTTACCCTGGTATGTTCAGTCATGTGCAGGTATGAGACTAACTGTGTTTTTTGATCTCTTTCGAGATTTATTTATGGGTCTCTGAAATAAGGCTGATAATTGAGCTTGTATAGCTGAGCCAGAGGTGGTTTGTGGGTGTGGCTCCCCTACACAGAGCTTTTGGCCATTTAATTTCTTGGGAAACTTGATCCCAAGTTTTGGGGTCCGGCCAAAGGTATGGTGGCAATTTTGGGATATCAGGAAGCCTGAAGGCACCATCAGGCTGCTGATGCACTTACCTTGCAGGTATAGGGTGACCCGTTGGTGGCACCATACCCCCATTATTTTCTTCTTGACCAATCTAAATACTTGTCAATTTTGTTGATTTTTTAAAGAACCAACTTTTGACTTTATTGATTTTTTCCCCCATTGTCAACTTTATCTCACTTGTTTCTTTTTAATGTTTATGTATTGGTTCTGCTTCATTTGGGTTCAACTTTCACTTCGGGAAGGACATTTGCCTTGCACGTGGCCGACCTGGGTTCAATTCGCAGCATCCCATATGGTCCCATGAGCACCACCAGGAGTAATTCTGAGTGCATGAGCCAGTAGTAATCCCTGTGCATCACCGGGTGTGACCCAAAAGAGAAAAAAAAATGTGTTCTAAGTATACTGGTGGAGGGATGGATGTTAGAATACTGTATGACTGAAATCCAATCATGAACAGCTTTGTAAAGGTCTATCTGACATTCAGTAAAAACAAAAGGTTTTTTTTAAAAATAAAACAAGTTTTAAAAAGGGTTTTTAAAAAGTTTTAAAAAAACTTATTTAATTTTCTCATCTTTTTGCTGCTTGCCTTACACTTTTCATCTTTAAACAGTATAACCCATCAACATGGTTTCATAGTTAGCGAAAATGTAACTATTTTATAATGAGATTAGAGAAAAATTAAAAAAAACACATTAATAGAATTTTTATACATGCCCATGTAAGTAGTAATTGTCTACTCATCTATGTTTCTTCATGAAAATGTGAGTTAGTGTCCAGCCAGTGCTTTGTGTCTTGACCTTTTTTTGACCATGTCGGCTTTTGACCTTGTTTCCTTCCTGTGTCTCCCTCCCAATTAGCTTCCTGGTCTCATGCTCTGGCTCCCCACTTATGTGACTTTTTACCTATGACCCCCTAAAATATCTTATGGTCTCTGGTTGAGAAATTCTTGTCTAATACCTAGCACAGGGGTAGGGTATTTGCCTTGCACGCGGCTGACCCGGGTTCGATTTCTCCGCCCACCTGGAGAGCATGGGAAGCTAATGAGAGTATCTTGCCCGCATGGCAGAGCCTGAACAGCTACCCGTGGCATATTCTATATGCGAAAAACAGTAACAACAAGTCTCAAAATGGAGATGTTACTGGTGCCAGCTAGAGCAAATCGATGAGCAACTGGATGACAGTGACAGTGACAGCAAATTCCCATTGGTTTTAGTCGTAGGGCAGATCTGCTGGATTAAATTTCTTTCAGTGCTCTTTGAATTTCTCTTTCATTTTTGAAGGATGCTTTTGTTATACAAAGAACTCTCTATGGTCTTTTCCTCCTAGAATTTCAAATCTGTAAGCATATTTGGGAGAATTTATAAATAAATCCCTCTATAGGGAATGAAAATAATATGTAGGTCTAAAGATCTGTGAGGCGTATGGTGAGGCACTACTGCCTACCCACCCCGTCTCCTTTCAGCCTTCATTGAGACAGCCCTTCCTCCCACACCTGGACTGTGGGACCCACTACCACCACCCTGTGCCTTGATACCATCCCTTTGGACTTGCCTAAGCTGACCCTGTCTCTAAGCCCAAGCAGTCCCAAGTGGACCCAGTGGCTGCACTAATACCCCCCCAACACGTGGGCATGTCAGCATCCTTGAAACAACTCTACTCCTTCAACTCCACTAACAGCATGTTCATAATTCTCTCCCACAATCCTTCCACAATAACCCTGATATCTAAATGGGAGTAAGTAGACCTACACTTGCCTGTCAACTGAAATGCCATCTCAAGATCATGGAAATAGTTAGAAAAACAACAGATCACAAGTGGTAGCCCCAGAAAATAATGAATTAGATCAGTTTAATAACAAATAAGGTCAATATTCAGATAAACGGAACTCTAAAGCTCACCTGCAGCACCCACAAAGCTCTAAGGAAGTGGGGATACAAAAAAAATCATCTGCAATGACAGAAAGAGAGAGAAGTCCCGGCAAATTCTCATGCTCAATTCAAATTTTGAGCCTCATTAAAAAGACCCTCAAATCAACACTTCATGAAATGGCAATAGAAATAAAACAATCACTGGAAGACAAACTCAATCAGATCAAGGAAGAATTGAAACGTGTTATTCAAGAGTCTATACAAATGGAATTAAAGGAAATAAAGAATGCAAGGATAGCAAGCCACAAAAAACAGAATTCTGCATGCAGAAAACCATATCAGTCACAGTGAAGACAAAATGCTAGCCAACCATGATAATGATGTTGCAAAAGAAAAGAGGTCAAGAAATAGAATATAAAATAAGATTATTGATGAATAACAGCAAATGGAATATTATAGGAGTAGCAAATGGAGAGGAAAAAGAGAAAGGGGAAGAATGACGAGAGGAAGAAAAAATAACTGACAACTTCTCCAGTTTCTGGAGGGAGGCTTTTGCAGAGATTCGAGAGGCTCAGAGACTAAACAAAATAGAATCAAGCAAACTAACACCAAGGCACCTAGTAATAGAAATGATCAAAGCAAAAGAGAGACTACTTAAAGCATCAAGAAAGAATAAAATTCTCAGGTACAAGAAAAAAAAACAGAAGAGTCACAAAAGATCTCCCATATTACACCTTTCAGGCAAAAAGAAAAGAATGGAATAACATATTCATCGCACTTGTCATCCCCTTGTTCATTGATTTACTCGAGTGGGCAACAGTAACGTCTCTATTTGTCCCTGTCATGTGCTAGTGTAGCCCAGTGACGTCTGCTCGCTCCAGGAACACGAGGAGCCTCAAACCGTTGTTTCAGGGTATTGATGAAAATGTCTGACCATGTCATAGGTGAGCGGCCACACGTTCTTTTGACATCCCGTGGAATCTAGTCAGTAACAGCTCTAGTCCAGCGGCCGTCTCTAAATGCCATTACGTGTCTGGCCCATCTGATTTTCGATGCCTTGGCAAATGAGACAGCGACCCTGATTCTTGATTGTTGATGTTGGTATTCAACGTACCAAATGAAAAAAATATTTTTTCATCTTGGACTACAGCAGCTGCCTCATCCAGCTGTCATTTACATTGCAGGGATGGATAAGAATCTTTTCAGACAAACAAGACATAGTAAACAAATCCTGCAGGAATTACTGAAAGGTTTCCGATAAAAAGCATTTAAAAATTAACCCCCACCCATACACATAAAATATAAACATAGCCCTTTTTATCAATAAGCTTTCTGTATTTCAGTGGACTAAACTATCCTACCAAAAGGCAAAGAGTAGCTGGATGGATTAGGAAAGAAACTTCTATTGCCTCTTACAGAAAACACTCCTAAACTCACTAGGTAAATATAGACTCTGAGTGTAAGGATGGAAAACAGTCATACAAGCCAGTGGGAGACAGAATAAAGCTGGAGTAGCCATACTTATAATAGACCAAATAGCATTCAGCAGACGCAAAAAGGAGGGCACAGGTTCATTGGTGACCAATTGCTGTTTATTCCATTCTCCTTATGCGCCCCATTCCAGTCTCACACTGCCTCTCATTCCCATCTCCTCCTGTCCCCCATGCCAGTCTCTCCACACACACTCCTGCAGCCTCTTCTAGAGCCCAACTTTCCAGCATTCAGGGTAGCAAGGACACCTAGGTTAGGTAGCACAATCAACATCTGCAAGCCCTTCCTTCTGGGGAAGTTCTTCTAAGACAAAGATGTCCTCCTGCTAGGAGATCAGCTCAAGGGCTTTGTTTTTATCTAAGGACACACTTCTCCTTTGCTTAGTCCACAAACAATCATCTTAGATCTACTTACTTCTTAATAATCGTTCTAGTCATTTTGTATGGACACAGTAAGAGATATATTAATCTTACAGGGTGACTCTGCTGGAGACATCTCGCTATAGATCCAAGACTGCATATCTCAAGCCAGATGAGTCCTTCCTAACCCTAGCAGCGTCCTTTTCCAGTCATTTCTCTTTCGGCCATGACAGAATTCATCCACGACCGTTCTCTTGAGTTATAGTTAAGTATTATGGAGCTTGGCCTGTCCTGTTTCCGTGCCAGGGTAGCTCACAGCTTGCCCTAGGTCCAGCCAGTCCTTTCATCCGGACCCTGTTTCTGAGATGCTAGGAACGAAGGGAAACTGAGTCTTAAGTCGAGTTATATATATGACAGACATCCAGGAGTAAATATTATTTGGAATCAATTAACTCCCAAGTTACAAAAGCATAGCATTAACTGTCTTCCTATGTTTATACAAAAAGGACATTTCTAGGAAATAAACTATGCAAAGGACATAAGGGAAGAAGAAAAGCAATATTTCACTTAAAATACAAAATCCAGAGTCGTTAGAAGGATCTGACCTTACAAGTCACAGGTCTGATTTTCGTATATAGATGATTGGGGAAGAGAGCACAGAGAAGTTAAAGATAAACATAGAGGAATGGGAGTGCCTCAGGAGCACTGTGATGGATGTAACCCAATAAACCTAAGCTCCCTACAGCCAGGGAGAAAGGACTAACCAATGTTATCCTACATTCAGGCACCACCACCATGCTCCCCAAAACTGAGGATATATTTTTCTCTAGTGCACCTGGAATGTTCTCCAGGATAGATAACATATTAGGGAATAACTAATATATATAAATTTACAAATATAGAAATCATGCAAAGTATTGTCTCAGACCACAATAACATAAAGTAGAAATTGATTATAAAAAAATGGGAAAACGTCAAACTTTTGGAAGCTGAACAAGTCACTGCTAAATAGCAGCTGGATCGAAGAGGAAATCAAGAAAGAAATAAAAATATTTCTTGAAATGAATGAGAATGAATGTACAAGATACCAAAATATATGGAATACAGTGAAAACTTTACAAAAGGGGAAATTCAGAGTAATGCAGGCCTACATTAAGAAAGAATGGGGCTGGAGCAATAGCACAGGTATTGTAGGTAGGGCGCTTGTCGTGCACATGGCCAACCCGGGTTTGACTCCCAGCATCCCATATGGTCTCCTGAGCATGCCTTGGGTAATTCCTGGTGTCAGAGCCAGGAGTAACCCCTGTGCATCGCCAGGTGTGACCCAAAAAGCAAAAAGGAAGAAAGAAAGGAAGAAAGAAAGAAAGAAAGAAAGAAAGAAAGAAAGAAAGAAAGAAAGAAGAAAGCACCCAAATAGATAATTTGAGCATATATCTCAAAAATCTATAGAGTGAACAACAAACACAAGATATAATAGACTGAGGGAAATAATAAAAACTAGAACAGAAATTAATAATATAGAAACAAAAAAAGAGAATAAACGAAACAAGAATTGGTTCTTTAAGAGAGCAAACAAGATAGACAAACCCTTATACTCATAAGGGAGAGAAAGGAAATGTCCAGATGAATTGAATCAGAGATGAAAGAGGAAAACTCCTCAAATATTCAAGATATTATGAAAGGTTACTACAAACAACTTTGTGATATTTAGCTGGAGAACATAAAGAAATGAACAGATCCTTAGAATCATCTAATCTCCCATGAGGCAAAAGTAGAAAACTGAACAAGCTAATCACAAATAAGGAAATTGAAACAGCGATTAAGACTTTCCAAGAATGAAAGTCCCAGTCAGGATGGGCTGGCTGGTGAGTTTTATCAAACCTTCAGAGAAAACTTTCTGCATTTACTTTTTTTTTTTTTTTTTTTTTTGCTTTTTGGGTCACACCCAGCGATGCTCAGGGGTTACTCCTGGCTTTGCACTCAGGAATTACTCCTGGCAGTGCTTGGGGGACCATATGGGATGCCGGGGATCGAACCCGGGTCGGCCGCGTGCAAGGCAGACGCCCTACCCGCTGTGCTATCGCTCCGGCCCCTGCATTTACTTTGTAAGCTCTTCCAATATATTGAAGAATCAGAAGTGCTTTCTAAAAGCTTCCACTAACCCAACATCGCATTAATAACCAAAGTAGATAGAGACACATCCAGAAAAGATAATTAAGACCAATCACCCTGACGAACATCAATGCAAAAATCCTCAACAAAACCATAGCAAACTGAATCCAACTGCACATCAAAAAATCATATAGAATTATCAAGTGGGATTCATCCAAGATGGTTCAATATATGCAAATCAATTAACATAATATACCACATCAGTAAAAGGTAAGGCAAAAATTATATGAACATAGCAAATGATGCTAAAATAGCCTTGACAAGATCCAATTTGAATGAATGATAACAATTCTCAATAAAATAGAAGTGGAAAGAAACTCTGTTGCGTAAAGCGATATATCAGTCGGGAGGAGGCACAGAGGCAAGACATGTGAGAGGAATGTAGAGAGCACGGAGGGACAAGGCATCGATCTGGTTCGAGGTGACGAGTGACTACCAGAGGTCTCCCTTTCTTCTATTTTTTATCAGCTACATCCGAATGACCTCATCACAGTGAAAGAATCACTAGAGAGAGTACAAACAGTTATAGGATAAGCATACGTCAAAAGAAAGTCAGCATATACATTGTCCTGTCAAAGCTATGCTGTCAAAGCTATTTTACAATGATTTAAAACATCAGAGGAAGATGTGGAACGGGACACATAGGCTCTACAGATTACGTCCTCCACATTCTTGTGGTCGGTTACACATAGGGCAAAGAGAAGGCCCAGACTGATACTTGAAGGTCACACCAGATTAAGGATGTGTAAGAGAGGGGGAAACTGCTGCTTTGTACTGCCAAGATAAGGTATGACCGGGCGGGTATATGAGAGCATGCTGTACTCTTCCAGGTCATCGGACTCATAAGCTTAGCTTGCCCGCTTAACTCAAAGTGGGGCCTGGTTCTACTTCCTGCTTGCAGGGCAATGTCCAGAGGCTCTTCCTAATGTCCTGGCATAGCACCAACAAACCTCCCTCAAGAGAGTAATGGCTATCTATAACTAACCTACAAACAGTATTGCTGCAGAAATTCCCACCAGAAACCTGTGGAGAAACAATCTGTACTGAGAAGTAGGAAAACGTGCCAGCAGATCCGGTGAGCTTGTGCTCCAGAACTGGCTCCAGTCCAAAGGCAAAAGCTTCGTTTGATAGCCTATCTGATGGAGGTTGGGGCATTTGCAGGCACCTGGCAGGAGAGGACAGAAGTAGAAATTCCAAAGTGTGTTATTTTGCAAAGCTGGGTCTGGATAACGTCAAGGACCTGAGCACATTTGACAGGTGACCAAGGTGACAAAGCGAGACTCAAACCATCTTATGAACATCCCAAATACACCCCATGGCTCTATGGCACAGCCCAGACTCAGTGGTTCCTTGGCAGGTCCTGCTCTTTGGGGTTAACCTCCTTGAAGTGAGACTGTTTGAAATACAGGCAGGGGGTTCTTCTCATCAGTATCACTCTTTTGTTTTGTTTTTGTGTGTGTGGGGGGGCATATCCAATGAGGCTCAGAGTTTTCTATTGACTCTGCAAACAGGAATTACTCTTTGCGAGACTTGTAAGACTATACAGGATACCGGGGATCAAGCCTGGGTTGGCATCATGCAAGGCAAGTCCTATCTCTCTGGTCCACATCTCCAGTATCATTCTTAATGGTGAAGAACTGAAAGAATTCCCACTGAGATCAGCTACAAGGCAAGGATGTTCACTGTCTCAGTTTTCATTCAGTATAGTATTAGAAGTTCTAGCAACAACAATCAGGCAAGGTAAGTAAATCAAAGATATTCAAATTTTAAAATAACAAAGATATTCAAATTGAAAATGAATTCAAATGATCATTATTTTCTAATGGAATAATAATATACATAGAAGACCCTAAAGAACTCACCAAAAACCTTCTAGAAACAATAAAGCAACACAGCAAGTGGCTAACGATAATGATAACGATAAAGCACAGAAACACATAAACATAGACACAAAAATTGGTTGTGTTTCTATATGCAAAAATTGAATCAGGGAAGAAAGAGATTTAAAATAGTGTCCAAAACATTACGTACCAGGAATGGACTTAACGAAGGAGGTGGGAGATCTATATAACAAAATATATAGGGACTCAGGGGCTCAGTTGCTGAGAGCCGCCTCTCCAGACTAGACGGTGGCAAGAGACGGACTAAGGACCTGGGGAACGGAGAAACAGGGCCCCAGCCTGTTGGGAGTCAGTTTATTTCTCTCCCTCCCCAGCGTAGTTCGATCTCTCCCCTCACTACACAATCGTAGTCGTGGTCGTAGTCCCAGGCATCTGTTTTTAATTAAAAGTTCCCTCTTCCTAGTCCTCGTCTTGTCTTTCTAGTCATCGTTGTTACCTCGTCCCCTCACCCCCCCTTACAGCACAGTTACAGAGACACCATGAAGGGTGGGGTACTCATGGGTGGGGTTGAGTGTTGTTAGAACAACAAACAGAGGTAAAGCCACCCCTTCAGGGGAAGTTCTAGGAGTTTCAAGGTACAAAAGTCTCATCTGATGGTTCTCCAGATGACTAGGAGATCTGCTCAGGGTTGTTTGCAGACCATATGGGAGTTCAATTCCTAGTTTTCTGAGGAATGTTCCATTGTCTTCCAAAAAGGCTGGAGCAGTGGTCATTCCCAGCAGTGAAAGAGAGTCCTTCTTTCCCTCTGCCATGCTGGCACAGGAGGTTGTGTTCTTAGTGATGAGTGTGACTTTGTGGTGTGAGGCGATATCTCATTGCTTTGATTTGCATTTTTCTAATGCTTTGTGAAGTTTATTTTTCAGATGATTTTTTTGCCATTTATATATTTTCTTTGAGGAATTTTCTGTTCATCTCTTCTCGCCATTTTTTGATTGGGTTGGATTTTTTTCCCTTGTATACTTCTACCTGGTGACTGGAGCGATAGCACAGTGGGTAGGGCGTTTGCTTTGCACGCGGCCGACCCAGGTTTGATTCCTCTGTCCCTCTCCGGAGCCCTGCAAGCTACCTAGAGTATCCTGCCTGCACAGCAGAGCCTGGCAAGCTTCCCATGCGCATTCTATATGCCAAAAACAGTAACAAGTCTCACAACAGAGACGCTACTGGACGACAGCGCTATAGTGCTACAGTTCTACCAGTGCTTTGGCTCTCTTGGATATTAGCTCTTTATTAGATGCATATAAGCAAATAATTTCTCTCAGTTTGTGGGCTGTCTTTATATTCTGATTATTATTTTCTTTGAGGGGCAGAAGCTTCTTTATTTAATGTTGTCCCATTTGTTTGTCTTTGCTTCCACTTACTTGGTTAGTGGTGTTTCACCCTTAGAGATGCCTTTAGCTTCAATGTCTTGGAGAGTTATGTCTACATTTTTCTCTTCATTGTTTTTAATTAAAAATTTTGAGGGCCTGCGTTCTCTGGTCTGTGTTGTCCCCTGAATTGCACTGCACTGCACTGTCGTCCCATTGTTCATCAATTTGCTCCAGTGGGATCCAGTAACATCTCTATGTAAGATTTGTTGTTACTGTTTTTTTGCATATCCAATAAACCATGGGTAGCTTGCCAGGCAAAAGCACAGTGGGTATGACGTTTGCCTTGCACGAAGCTGACCTGGGTTGCGTGCAAGGCAAACGTCCTACTCGCTGTGCTTTTGCTCCAGTCCTCTCCCCTGGACACATATCTTTATTGCTTGCCTCTATGTCTCTTTCTTTGCTTGTTTAATTGCTCTCCAAGTCTGTGTTCTCCCTTAAACATGGACCCCACTTGCTTATCTCTGAGTCTCTTTGCTTGGGCTTCTTTCCTCTCTGGAGAAGACTGTGTTCTCTCTTTAACACATGTTTCCTCTTTCTCCCTCCTTACATCTTTCTAAGTACGTTTTGTTCAATAAAAACTATCTTTCTTTGGGGGTCAGGTGATAGTACAGCAGGTAGGGTACACATGGCCAACACAGGTTTGATTCCCCAGCTTCCCGTATGAGCCCCAAAGCCAGCCAGGAGGGACCCCTGAGTGTTGTTGTCACTCAAAACCAAAACAAAACAAGACAAACAAAAAAACTTCCTGCTTCACTGGAAAAAGTATTTTTTGTACATGTAATTTTGTTTTATTCTACTTATTTTAAGTTTTATTTAGTTTAAATAATATGGTTATAATGGTGTTTAAGCTTATAGTATTTATAAACAAAGTTACTATGTGCTACCACTTCCAAAATGCCCTTGAACTTCCACCTCTGTCCTTTGTTATGTCAGGGAAGAATAATATAACCATAATAGCAATGTTTCTAAAACAGCCAACATCTATCAATTAGCCTCTTCCTCCTCATCTTATATAAGTATATAAGCATATACCTGTAAGTATTCTGCTACCTGCTTCATCAAACTATAAGCTGTTCATTAGAGAAAAATCACTACTAAAAAAATTTCAACATTGGGGCTGGAGGGATAGCACAGTGGGGAGGGCACTGCCTTGCACACAGCCAACCTGGGTTCATTTCCCAGCATCCCATATGGTTCCCTGAGCAATGCCAGGAGGAATTCCTGAGTGCAGAGCCAGGAGTAACCCCTGAGCATCGCTGGGTGTACGAAAGAAAGAAAGAAAGAAAGAAAGAAAGAAAGAAAGAAAGAAAGAAAGAAAGAAAGAAAGAAAGAAAGAAAGAAAGAAGGAAGGAAGGAAGGAAGGAAGGAAGGAAGGAAGGAAGGAAGGAAGGAAGGAAGGAGGAAGGAGGAAGGGAGGAAGGGAGGGAGGGAGGGAGGAAGAAAGAAAGAAAGAAAGAAAGGAAAGAAAGGAAGGAAGGAAGGAAGGAAGGAAGGAAGGAAGTAGGGAAGGAAGGAAGTGTGGAGAGCCTCCACAGGACCGTGCTTCGTGGACACCTGTTTCTTGTTAATTGCACCGTGCTTCGTAGACAACACCTGATAAGGAAACAGGATGTCTCGTCATGCCCACGAGCTGTAACTAGTCTATCAGCTGCAGACACTTGGGCGTAAACAAGCAGTGAGAGGTATATAAGGGGGGAAGCTGCCTAGCTAGTTGGTTCCCCCTCGTTCTCCCCCCTTTCTCCTTCTCTTTCCCATTCCCCTTCTTCCCTAATGCATGAGAAGTTCCCTGAATAAATTGCTGCAAGAAGAATCTCCGGGTTCCGTGTTTCTTCGCTGGTTGAAGCGGCACGCGACAGGAATGAAGGAAGAAAGGAAGGAAGGGGGGGGAGGGAGGGAGGAAGAAAGAAAGAAGAAAGAAAGAAAGAAAGAAAGAAAGAAAGAAAGAAAGAAAGAAAGAAAGAAAGAAAGAAAGAAAGAAAGAAAGAAAGAAAGAAAGAAAGAAAGAAAGAAAGAAAGAAAGAAAGAAAGAAAGAAAGAAAGAAGAAAGAAAGAAAGAAAGAAAGAAAGAAAGAAAGAAAGAAAGAAAGAAAGAAGAAAGAAAGAGAGAAAGAGAGAAAGAGAGAAAGAAAGGGAAGGAAAGAGAGAAGAAAGGGAAGGAAGGAAGAGAGAAAGAAAGGAAGGAAGGAAGAGAGAAAGAGAGAGAAAGAGAGAGAGAAAGAGAGAGAAAGAGAAAGAGAGGAAAGGAGGAAGGGAGGAGGGAAGGAGGGAAGGAAGGAAGGAGGGAAGAGAGGGAGGAAGTATGAAAGAAAGAAAGAAAGAAAGAAAGGAGGAAGGGAGGAAGGAAGGAAGGGAGGGAGGGAGGGAGGGAGGGTGGAGGAAAGACGGAAAGAAAGAAGGGAATAAGGAAGGAAGGAAGGGAGGGAGGGAGGGAGGAAGAAAGAAAGAAAGAAGGGAATAAGGAAGGAAGGGAGGGAGGGAGGAAGAAAGAATGGAAGGAAGGAAGAAAGAAAGAAAGAAAGAAAGGAGGAAAGGATGAAGGGAGGAAGGAAGGAAGGAAAGAAGGAAGGAAAGAAGGAACAAAGGAAAGAAGGAAAGAGAGAGAAAGAGAGAGAGAAAGAAAGACAGAGAGAAAGAGAGAGGAATGGAGAGAGGAAGGGACAGAGGAAGGGAGGAAGAAAGAAGGAAAGAAAGAAGGAAAGAAAGAAAGAAAGGAGGAAGGGAGGAAGGGAGGGAGGGAGGAAGAAAGAAGGAAAGAAAGGAAAGAAAGAAAGAAAGAAAGAAAGAAAGAAAGAAAGAAGAAAAGGAAAGAAAGAAAAGAAAGGAGGAAGGGAGGGAGGGAGGTAGGGAGGAAGAAAGAAGGAAAGAAAGAAGGAAGGAAGGGAGGGAGGGAGGGAGGAAGGAAGAAAGGAAGAAAGGAAGAAAGGGAGGAAGGGAGGGAGGGAGGGAGGGAGAAAGAAGGAAAGAAGAAAGAAAGAAAGAAAGAAAGAAAGAAAGAAAGAAAGAAAGAAAGAAAGAAAGAAAGAAAGAAAGAAAGAAAGAAAGAAAGAAAGAAAGAAAGAAGGGAAAGAAAAAAATTCAACCCTTTGTCAATGGCAAAGTGGAGGAACTGATGTAGGCAGGCAGGTAGCTAGGAAAGGGCCCCATGGCAATGGAATTCCTAGGAAGTCGTAAAACCACCTAGCCCTAAAGCTGTCTGGACCCACCTTGTGGATCCAGGCAGCAAAACCTGAGAAGACCTTGACCTGGAGCTAGCCCAGAAGGCTGGACCCATTCTCCCAGAGAAGATCCAGCAGGAACAAGATCAAGGAAAGAAGTTCAGAGAAGACCATCTCAACTCTACCCCTCAGCAACAACCCTAGCAACGGGCACTTACCTAGCTAGAAAGTCCACGTGGGGCAGACTGAAGAAACCCTATGAAAGCCATCTGAACAAAGGGAGCGCACACGTATGCTGCCCAAGCCTGTGTGTTGCTTGTGCCCACAAGGACAAACACATGTGGTGCCCGAGCACATGTGTCACCCACATCTCCCCCCTTGAGATGTGTACTAGGGCCCTTTCCATCAATGGAGAATTCCACTTTCTCTCTTGAACATGTTACTCTCTCTCACACACATTTTCTCTCCCTCCTTCCCCTTCCTAAAACCCTCCAAGTAAAATCTGTTTCACTTGACTACTTGTCTCTTCCTGAAGATCTTTTCTGTGAGACAGGACAAAGTACCTGGAAACCCTTGGGTAAGACCTAGGACTGACTTTCCTTCCCTGAAAAGAGTGATTCCTCCCTCCAGCCGAAGTCTTTTGGGTCTCCCCAAAAGATCGGGTGGTGGGGACCAACTCTCATGCGGAGAAGACCGTGCAGATGTCAGGTGTGGCTTGATGGGACTGGTGGGGCCTCGTGGGGCTGGTGGGACTCGAGGTCAGCTCCACACAGGGCCTCACCACATTCTTTTAAAGTCCTAAGCTTCCCAACTGGTCCCTGGGTGGCAGAGGAGGCAGTGGTGGATTGGGACAAAGTGACCGTCTCTCTCCTCCACTGCATTACATAAACACCAAAGGGGTCCCACTGACTTCAGAGCCACAAAAACATGCTTAGGTGTAGAAAAGTCATCAACAAGAACACAGGCCATGTTTGACCTTCTAGAAATGACAGATATTCTCCAAGGTGACAGAAACACCACAGGGAACCTTTAGTGGGAGATACTAATTGGAAGGGAGCAGGAGAAAGGCTCCATGGGAGGAGGGGGATGGATATTCTCCTGGTCTTGGAAGTATGGGCGTGGAATGTGACACTGTAATCGCATGCCTGAATCCACATACTTTGTCTTGTGAAAATTCTATATCAATAGGAGCCGGAGCAGTAGTATAGCGAGTGGGGCATTTGCCTTGCACGTGGCCAACCTGGGTTCGACCCTCAGCATCCCATATGGTTTCCTGAGCACCACCAAGAGTAAGGCCCAAGTGCAGACCCAGGAGTAACCTCTGAGCACTGCTGGTTGTGACACAAAAAGCCCTCCGCAGATTATATATCAATCAGAAAAGAATTGAAGTGTTCCCACCTGACTATAATGTGCTCTTTCTGTGGCCCCTCCTTGAACATCACCCTCAATGAGAGTCTCACACTGTCAATAACAACTAGTTTCAGGGGTATGATTTCCAAGGGTTCATCCCGACTTACTTCCCTTAGGCATTTCCCTGCTAGAGTGTGCATCTTGTATTTGTAATAAGTACTTAGGGTTGCAAGGTTAATTTCTTATGGCAGATATTAGCCAAAAAAAAAAATTGAAAAACCAAAACCAACTGTGGTTTGTGTATTTTCTTTGGCTTTTAAAAAATATTTAAGCACCGTAATTTATAATATTGTTAATGGTAGGGTTTCAAGCATAAAACATTTCAGCACCATACACTCCACCAGAGTATCTGCTTCTCCCATCATCATTCCCATGTCTTTCTCTATCCTAGTGCCCCCATTCTCCCTGCTTCCTACTGAGGAACAGTTCACAGTTCCTGTTTCCTTGGGCTTTTGTTACTTTCTCCACTCTGCAGGATACTCTCCAAATACATCCAGAATGAAAACTATATGATTTTGTCTTTTCTGATAGCTGAGTAGTTTTCCACTGTGTATTTGTTTTTGTTTTGTTTTGTTTTTTGGTTTTTGGGTCACACCGGCAATGCACAGGGGTTACTCC